>NC_057804.1:425169560-425176091 GCF_018294505.1 Triticum aestivum
ATGCTGGTCCATCTGTTTAGCAATAGGCATCCACCACAACTCATCTCTCAAATTGTAGGGTAGGTTAATAACCCTAGCCCAAATATGCAGCCTGTCGAACTTTACCTCATTTGGCCTCATGCACTCATCAAACTCGGCCAATATGACCGCATGCTTGTTGATATGCCATGGTGATCCACCCCAAACTCGATCTCTATCTCGCTGATTCTCAAATTCTGCCACAAACAAGTTCTGCCCCGTAGAACGGAACTACAACCCTCGTGGATTTCCCCACGCCAGACGAAGCGTGTTAGTGATGGTCTGAATATGAATAGGATTACGATACAGAACTTTACCAGCCACCAGCCACTTCACCGGTCCTCCCTCTGTCCAGTCATCAAGCACAAGCGGAGTCGCCTCTTCTTTAGATATGTCGAGCTTTCCCAGGGCCTCCTCTAGCTTCTTCCGCATGTCGCTGCCCGCCTGGGACCCGTCCCTGCTGCCACGCGAGAGGCAGCCGTCGTCGGTGCCCCAGCCGTCAATCTCTCCTCGCGCCGACGACGAATCTCCGACCGAACGTCGAGTTCCACGTCAAAACCATAGATCGCCTCGGGCGCCGCCAGAGGGTTTTAGGGTTTCGGGGAAAAACCTCACGTAAATAAATCACTAATAGATTAGTATCATATGTTGTCTCATTTATTGCCATGCATGACATATAGTACTAGTATAACATTAATTATGATACAGTATCTACCTATGTTACTATAATTCTCTCTCTTTTCTTTAATTGCCTGCCACATAAGCATGTTTACGAGTCCCAAGTGCATGATACCACCTATGTCACCCTGCTATGGCCAGCCTAATAATCAGCTCTCGGTGACACAGATCTAGGAGAGGAGGCGTTTACCCGGCTTTAGAGAACTGAGCCAGTGATGATATGGATCGAGAGAGTAAACCACTAACTCTACCTTGCAACATCCTAATTACATAGCTTTAGCAACAACTCCAACAACATTGGTCGTACTCTAAGCCATAGCGACACAGCCCATCCGGTACAAACACAAGATTTTCAAAGCGTGTTCGGCGAGAGGTTCGGCAGGAAACGAATCCGCAGCTGGCAACGACGACCTTAAATTTGGCGGCAGCGCATGAACGCCGGCTCTACAACCCAGCCCGGCTCCATTAGCAACAATTATTTATTTTAGTAATAAAACTTTCGTGACCTAGACTAGAGAGAAGTGGCTACTGCCGACTGCACGCGCGGTGCGACGGTTCATGGAAACGATCGCCGTCGACGTCTTCAGCGGCAGCGGCGGAGTGATTGCCTGCCTAATTCCTGGACCCAGTCGCTCACGGTCACGGTCCAAGTAGCGGTACTCAAGTATGAACGGAACTCCTACACGAACCGGCGGCGAGGTGGCCGTGCTAGCTGGGCGCACACGAGTTGGTTTTCCACGCGCCATTTGGAGGAAGTCAGCGAGATGGTTCCTGCACCCAACCACGCTAGTTAATGCTTGATCACACTGGTAAGTAACAACGACGCGTAGTGACAGTGACACATCGTAAAGTTGGCACGATGGACCGCTGCAGGATACGTACGTACGATTGACTCGCTTCAACGGGAGGAAAAGGCGCGGTCTAAACGAGCGGGAGGCATATTCCAATTGCGCCCGGTTTCGGGGGATGGAATCGATTCAATCTTGTTGCATCTTTATCTTATGGATGGTGAGGAATCGACTCATTGCCTCGTCGCTTTGCTGATTACTCCCTCTTCACAACAAAAGCAACAGAGCGCGGTGCGAAAATACTTGAACTGTACGATATGTGTGACCCAGTGCCACGAAAAGCCATTGCAGAAATCGTACGCTAATGAGCTGTCACGAGGCAGACCAATTTCACGCGATCCCAAATTTCGCCATGTGTATCAGTGTGTGGAACCGAGCCGTTGTCCAAGTTTTTGCCGATCCCAACTCTCTCTCTCATCACGATTCATTCTGTCAATAGGACTAACGTAATATGTGATGTCATGTAACACTTTATTTATTAGCTTGTAGACACATCTTATTTTGGTATGTGTGATGTTACTCATAATGCGAGTAAGTGTATCTCCAACAACAATATGCAAAAAACATCCCGCACCCATCCGCGGATGCGAGAGATCGACATTCAACGCTAGCTGCATACATTTCAAATTATTTTTCAACAAACCGGATGGAATTCATGCGAACACGATTGGATCTCGTACAAACATGACGGATTTCATACAAACACGACGGATTTAACTACATTTCAAACATTTTTTTAAAAAAGACCCATCCCTAAACCTATCCTACGGCGGCGTCGCCCGACGTCCAAGCCCGTGTCGTCCTTTTTCCGCCGTCTCCATGAGCACCGATGATAAGACCTATGAAGTGAAGGTGCGGTCTCCAGCGAGGAAGAGCAGAACACGGGAGACGGACTGACCCACACGAAAGACCATGCCCCGCAGCCTCCCGTGGCCTACTCATCCTCGAAGGAGTCCGCGCCTTGTCCGTCGCGGTAGATGTGAGGTCCATGAGGGAAATGGTGGCGCCTTGGCTGTCATCATCCCACCGAGCCGGCTGGTGGTTTGTCACCGGCGCGTAGGAGGCGCAGCTGGCTATGTTCTCCTCCACGATCGCCTGCAGCTGCGCCTCCGCGGCTGCCGCTTCCTGCCGAGCGGCGGCTTGAGCGCAGACATCGTAGATGGGACGCTGATCCGCGACGAAATTTGGGTTTGCCGCCACCACGGCCTCCTCGCTCACGCGCTCGCTGTAGATCTGGCCCTCCGCCAGCCGGTGCTGCTCCAGGAGGAACATGTTGTACCGCGGTTCCTCCTGCGCCTGCTGAAACACCGACAAGACACCGGCGCAGGCTACACCTCCACCATGGCAGCATTGAACCGTGCTTGCGTCTGCTCCATGGTGAAGTCGACCTGCATAGGAGGCGCGAGAGTCAGGGCGGAGTCATCAAAGCCCGTCTCCATCATGTTGTTGTCCTCGTCGTCGGAGACCTCGGGCGAGCTAGCTGGCAAGCCGGCCTCGGTCCGCCTAGCACGGTGGCTATGCCAGGCGGCGGCAAGGGCGACCACCGCGTGCTTCATCTAAGACGACAGACTGCCCTACAGTGCTTTCCCGCTGGCGGTCATGGCGTATGCAGTGCAAGGGAGGAGGATGTGGAGGGGCTGGTGTTGTGGTGAGTTAGGCGAGTGTGCCCGCCTTTATATAGTAGATTCCGGTGAGGCCAGGCGTCCGGGTGCGTCAATGTGCGGCGTCAGAGTGGGTTTCTTGGCCGGCGAGTTTGCTTAATGGCGGCAGACGAACAGAGAGCAACACCCTCGATCGATGCGCCGCTTCAACGGCAGGGACTGAGAGGTAGCGTCCGTCCTGAGCGGTCTTCAATGTTGAGCGACGCGCTCTACAATGGCATGAATGTGGGCAGCTGACGCCGGGCGAGAGCACGCGCGGGAGAGGGAAGGGGTTTTTGATGGGCAAATGCTGTCAAAAAACAAGCTTGGGATCGGTCCGTACTCCCACAAACCTCCCCCACGTCTGTCTCCGATTTAGGGGAGAAATCACGTCTGGACTGATACATATTGGCGTTGGATGGCTTCCGTGGTCCGGATGGTTGCGAGAGGTTTATGGGTCTGCCTTTAAGATGCCTAACTAGCTATGTTACTTAAATCATCTCTCTCATCATTAAATCCGTACGTTTACTGCTGAAGTTACTCTGACAATGGGCAGTCATCCTGAGTTACTGCTGAAGTTACTCTCACAATGGACAGTCATCCTGAAAAGATGAATGCCTGTCCCTGCTCCTGATAAGTATACTAGTAATAACTACGAATGATACATCATTCATGCAGAAATTGCTTTGTAAAAAAGAAGGGCATACTGCCATCGAGAGATATGGGCAAATTCTTGCGTATTATTTGACCAATTCGAGGAAAAAGAACAACCAAAGCGATTACAGAATCAAATGACCATGAGCACATGCTAGATCCAGCCCTGCTGTAAATACTAGCTGGGCACATGCCCTGGCAGCTGGAATTTTTCGCCCGGCACAGAACAATGCCTCCACACGATGATATTGCCAGAGGCAAGAGCACGGTAGATCCACAAACTTGTAATGAATGTGATCGTTTAGTCCACAAACTTGCAAAAGGTGATCACCTCATCCCTAAACTTGCAATGTATGTGAAGATTTAGTTCAAAGCCAATCACAAGTTGACAAATGGCGCCACGATGGCCGCGTCGTGGCACACCCACGGCCTGACATTTTTACAAAAACCCCTCCACCTTTATGGAAATCACATGGGCGGTATATTTTTGTCATGTCTAATTTTTTTAATCAAAGCTCCTGAATTTTTTCTCAAAATTCTAAATGCCTAAAAGATATGGGTGTCATGCACGTTCTGATATTCCGGTCACCTCCTCTTCTTAATGGAAGTAGGCTATGCCTCCACGCTGGTCAGAATAAGAAGAGGTCATTGGCCATGCATGCCGTATGTTGAGGAATGTGTCTGGAAGCATTGCTTGGACAGGGAGGGGGACCTTTTGGCCGCCCTGATTTCTAATAAAAGCTGGATCAAATTTCTGTGAACTATTTCCAGCGGATATGAGCATTATGTGGCTGGTAACAGTGAGTGATTTCTGGGCCTGAAGCTGTGTGATGTAGAGGTTGTCAGCCAAGCTCTTAACTTTGTGGTTTAACCCAAGTAAGTATGGGTGGTAAGGAGCACATAATGATCCAGGCAATTCGGCAATAGAAGTTTTGATGAGGTTCAAATACCGAAGGTGATTCAGTACACCTACTGACCTACAGATTCAGCTAACTTGATACTATTGTAAAAGTACAAATCGAGCACATGTAGCTTCTTCAAATATTGCAGAACCTGATGGAAAACATCACTTATAGCACCTGATGGAAAAACATCACTTATAGCATCTGTGAGTTTTTCAATGCAGATAACAGTGTGTACATTATGTGTAGCTTGCAGATTTTGTGCTTAGAGTAAACACAATCAAAGGAATTTTGATTGTGCTTGTTAAACATAAAGTATTTATATAGTGTAATTACCAAGAGCTCACTAAATATTAGTTATATAAATATTTTGTGTTTAACAAGCACAATCAAAATTCAAAACCAATTAGTTTTGTCAATAGGGGATACCTAAAATATTTGAGCTTATTTTGGCAGACGGCAACAAAATTTGCTTCAAAATTCAAAGTTCAATTTCAATTCTAAATTAATTTTCATTCTTTACATTTTTAGAACACTTTCATTCATTACTTGATCTTCTTATTCTATGCCATTTTGTGCTCAGTTGCGCTTGCGTCCTCGTATGGCCCGATTCAGTGCCGGCCACTGCCGCTCCCTGCTTGCTGTTTGCTGTTGCACACATTTGGCCATGCAGCCAAAGGATTTCCACTTTCCAGAATTTTGAAACCGGCGGACGTGTGTTGATTTGTGCGTGGAGTGTTAACTCGCAAGACCACTTGCCGATGCATCAGGACCATGCATCAGCAAGTCAGCAATCAACTCAGCTGGCTCAACACGTACAATACCTTATCAATTATAATCAATATGCACACATACTAGTACTCATATATATACCAGTATATTTATTGGTGGAATTTGAGGTATGGCAGCCGCCAATCCTAGCCAGATTGCTAGCACCGCCCTCGGCACGTAGGCGCAAGCACAACAACGTTCATGATTTCTATAAAGGTGGAGGTTTTTTTTTTGTAAAATGCTGCGCCGATTGGGTGTGCCACGACGCGGCCAGCATGGCGCCATTTGTCAACTTGTGATTGGCTTTGGACTAAATCTTCACATACATTGCAAGTTTAGGGATGAGGTGATCACCTTTTGCAAGTTTGTGGACTAAACCATCACATCCATTGCAAGTTTATGGGTTTGTAGTGATCTTGCCTCATATTGCCCTGATCTGTCACTCCTAGTGGGAACTATGAACCCAACAACTCGGAAGATCATCTAGCAAGGTTGTTACTAAAAAGTACAGTAACTTTATCGACATTGCAATTTTACTGTTATTTTTTTGGAACTTTGCTAAGATGCCAATTTGTCATCCATCAAGGCAACCAAGACAGTTTTCTTCATAATGCAGAAGGGTCAGTAAAGGTTCAGCATTAGAACTGCCAGAACCCCCACAGCGGCGCCTTCGATCATTCCATTACTTTAGGCGTCCTCGCATTGGAGGCGGTTTGTCTATGTAAACCGCTTGCCGGTGGGGCATGTGATTCTGCAAACCGCTTTCATTACGCTGAGTAATCGCGACAGGCTTTGAAATGGAAAGGGGAACCACCGCCGGCCCATGAACGAAAACCACCTCAAAAGCCCATTCTGTACTAGTGTTCCTCTCTAGTTTAATTTAATTAAACTGGACCCTCTAGTTAAATCTATGAACAGAGCTTTCCCCATTCTAGAAGGATTTTTTTGCGGGGGCCATTCTAGAAGGGCTTATTGGGGAATTTTGATGAAGTTTCGGCCCAACTAAATAAAGACCTGGTG
>NC_057804.1:425176264-425294496 GCF_018294505.1 Triticum aestivum
TGTTGACCCCCACAATGCATAGTTCAGAATTCCAGTTCTATGTTCTACCCAACCTGAGTACATCTACTATTCTGTTGTTAAATGCCCAGGTACAGTTTATGAGTAAGACCGCTTAAATCCCAATCCAAATAGGAAATAGGGTCTGAGAGCTGCATCTTTCTGACTCTCCATAATTGGAACAAAATAGTTCTTGATTACTCACTAGGATATGATTAGCAGCAAGCACTTGTTATTCAAACTTCACTCACGTCTGTAGGATAGCTCCCCAGGACTCTTACAAAGGGTGCAAACTCCTGCAAATAAAGTAAAATGAGTCACCGTTCGCATGATGCCAGATAAAACAACTAAGAAAGATGACCTCCAAATTTCCAAGAGCTTTCAGAGTTTTTTGATCAGCCATTGATGCCTCAAGGTCGACATAAAAGAGGTAGTTGAAGTACCTATTCAGCCAAGGATCAACGGGTTAGAACTAGTGGTTTTCATATTTGGTTAAGACTTAACGAAACAAAACAGAATAAATGTGGCGGTCATAGGATTGTTATCTGACTTGACGGGTGTGGAGAAAGTATCATCAGCTACACGAAAAGGCCTTTTCTTGTGTGGGCGGCTTTCTATCTTCACATCAAAACACACTGTTGAGAATTTTACAAAGCACACGTGCAAGTCATAAAACAAAGCAAGGTTGTTCAATACACCTTGGTGAGGTTGATGTCCCTCAATGCAAAAATTGCAAGTGCCTTGAGGAGCTGCGCAGGTTTCCAATCTTCAAGTGAAAACACAATGCTGGTCTGAAAATAAAATGGATCATGCAACAAATCAACCAGCTCTGTTTTTCCCATTGGGAAGGACGACTATAAAGGAACATGAAAGTGAGTTCCCACTGCAATCTGTACCTTGAATGGTTTATCAATCTGAGGTACAATAGGTTCCCGAGCAAGCATCATAAAACGGGTGACATTCTCTTTTTCATCCTAAGGGATGTGAAGGACTAATGTTGAGGATAAAGAACAGAATACATTGTCCTGATTTAGCATGAAACCACAATACCTGAATATTTTCAGCAAGAATATCCAGTCCATAAAGTTCTGCAGCTAATGAACTGGCAACAGCACCAGTATCTTGGAGCATTTGTTCTGTAACTAACTATGAAACAAGCATATATCGTTATGGTTAATGACAATGATTTCACTTGATTAGTCACTGGAAATTCATTAATTGAAAAACCGACATGATTCAACAGTGTATATATATATATATATATATATATATATATATAGGAAAATGGTTGTATACTCCTGAGAGTACGTACTCCCGCTCCTCATATACCACATAGATGAATCTTTTATACCTCTTTATTATTTTTAATATACTTCATTATTAACTACTAGATACCTTAAAATGATTTTCATGAAAAAAATTATGTGAGTCTACATATTTTTAAAGGTTTACATATACACTGATTTGTTCGTATGTGAAAAAAGTATATTGCAAAAAGTACGTCAAAAATGATATTTTTTTCCACAAAACTCGTATTGGGGTATCCTAGAATATTTAGTGAAGTATATTGAGAATGATAAAGAGGTATAATTAATGCGTCTACAGGGTATATTGAAGATGGGAGTACATACTCCCGGGAGTATAGAAAATTAGTCCTATATATATATATATATATCCATCAGAAGCTAAATTCCAGGTAGAAGAAAGCATCATTCTACCTTTGCTGCACCAGCAGTGTCATCAACAGCTTGTCTCTGTTCAATTCCTAACTCTGTCAGTGTATGCTCACATTGCGCAAGAGCCTGAGAATATAAAATAATGTGTTTGTAAGGTTCTTACACAAACAAGTTAAAATAATAAGGCCACACTATTCAAGATGTTTACCTGGGGATGGCTCATGACACTTCTTAGGTTTCCAATCTTCACTCCACGATTGGCTAACAAGCAATGCCGAACTGCAAGGCGAACATCTCCAACTATGTGTAGCTCATGACGAAGTAGGAGGTCATAGTTCCGATGTATACTACCGCCCAGAGTATTCTCAAGTGACAATACCGCCCTATCAACTGTATAGTTTTCAACAGCCTGATAAAGGACCAGAAGACATTAAAACTGCAACACATTCATTTGCTTGTGCCACAAAGACCATGGTCTACGTATTACAATATGCCATGGAAGAGATATATATGGAAATGCTTGATCTACTATGAAAAGGCCAGTTTAGATGATCTTGCTAATACAGTAATCTCTCCAGTTCCCTAAGGGATGTCATTCTGAGCATAATACGTATAGTCAACTTACGAAACTTCGACTGCCAATATTTTTTAAATCATTTAAATTAGATACTTCAAACTTATAAGCATAAATTTGCCTCAACAGAGGCTCTCATGAGCATTGTTGTCTTGGAAAAAAAGAACGATTATGGACAGATGATATGTGCCCGTGATAGGTCCTTTCGGCAAACTAGTATTTCTTTGTGCAATACTGGCATACTGCATCAAATAAACACAGAGCATACCCAGCGATACCTGAAATGCAGTATCGAAGTGCTCGCATGGCACCGTCTGGCAATGCGGATAGGCCTTCTTTGCCGCGGACTCGCTGTACGCTCCAGGGAAGCCCTGAATAGTCACCAAACCAAAACTCCCTTCAGATTTATAACGCAAAGAACACATACACAAGCAGGGACATTGCTACGCAATGAACCGAAACAACACACGCGTTTCGTCGAGCACCTGGTAGGCAACCTTGAGCCCCTCCCCGCTCGACTCCATTAGAGCCGCACTAGTGAGAGGCCCTAATTCCCGGTACAGTACCACGCACGCCATGAAGAAAGCACCAACTGATTGGTTAGTTTATTATATATACAGTTATTAGACCAGAAAAGAACGACTAGAGAATAGATCGGATAAAAAAGCGTCGCCGGTCGACTTACGAGGTAACTCATGTGGATTGCAGTAGGCGGGTAGAGGGCTGTCCGCGACAGGCATAGCAGAGGCCCGGAGGCGGTTGAGGTCGGCGGCCCCTACGCCGTCCGCCGCGGGCGCCCCTGGCCGCGAGGTAGAAAGGAGGGGGGCTGAGTTGGCGTTAGTGACGCTCGTGCGTTTAACAGGGCAGCATTGTAACGGGGAGGAGGACAACGAAGAGAAGGCGGCGGCGGCAGAGCATGTCCGGGCCGGGAGGAAGGGGAGCCGAGGGGTAGTCATGGAGGCCATAGCCACCGCGCTGGCTAAGGAGGAAGGAGGGGGGTGGGGTTTCTAATTTTAAGTTGCGTGTTTTCTTTTTCACTTATTTAGGGTTTTTTTCTTCATTTTTTCCTTTTCTTTTTTTATTCTTTTTTTATTTATGTGTCGGCATAGTTTTATTTTTATTTTATATGTTTTTTTTTCATACGCACATAAAGTCACCCCTACGAACGCACGCACATCTTACCTTTATGAGCATCTCCAAGATGCTAAGCCGACACATCATTTTAGATTAACGAAGTCTCCACATTCAAGTCGATGGAACGTCTCTCCCACTTAACGCACATCATGGCCTGAAATAAATCAAGAAAAATGTGATCACAAATATTAAGTCTAGAACTTGAACCCTACTAGATGGTTCCACCACAAAAAACCTAACCATCTGAGCATAACTCAGTTCGCTTATTTTATATGTGTTGGGGTATCCCGTGTGTGTTTGTGTATTTTTTTCTCTATGTTTCTGCATGCGTGCGTGTGCGTGTTTAATAATAATATTATTGTTTATGAATGTCTCCACTTCATAAAGCGCAGTAAGTCAGTTAAGCATCACCACTGTGCACTCAAGATCAGCATGATGAAGGCCCGTGACATGACAGGTTGAGTGGGATTGCTTGAGAGATATCATGATGAAGTTAAGATTTTCTCATAAGTGGGTGGAAATTCTTATGAAAATGGTTAGCTCTATTACATATTCGCTTCTTTTCAGTGGTAAGAATGTTGAAGAGTTCATACCAAGCAGAGGACTTCGACAAGGGGATCCTATTTTCCCTTACCTATTTTCTATTGGCAGCATAGGTGTGACGCTCTGACTTAATCGTGCATTAATCATACACGTAAATGCACATGCCTCCTGCCTGGGAGTCTCCTAACTGCTCCTAGTCGTCGGCGGCCTCCACGTAGTAGTAGGCTCTGTCGGGGTAGTAGTAGTCGTCGACGAGGTCAACTGGCTCCTGAAATTCATCATCTGATCGGGTAGAAGGGAAAAGAGGTAGCAAAGCAACCGTGAGTACTCATCCAAAGTATCACAAGACTTACATCAAATCTATACTAAGTATGCATCAGCATAAAAGGAATGGGGCTATATTTTTGAACTGTACCGCAGAATGCCGAAATAGAAGGAAAGGCCTAGCCTATCGAAGACTAGCATCTTGAAGCATCTTGCAACATTAGAAAAGTGCATATTAGCATATTTAAAGTAGTAAGTATATTGTAGTAACGCCCAGAGATCCTTCCTCGACTCCCTGTGAGAAAATGATCCCGGAGCCACCATATCCATTTAATGTCTTTAGTATCCAATTCTAGTTGTATAGATCAGGATACAACTCTGAGCGTCCGTTACCGTGGACACGACTCGAATAGATATACTTCCCTATTGGGGTGCACAAACTTACCCAACACGCTCGATTAACTCCGGCCGAACACACTTTCCTGAGTCATGCCCGGCCTCGGCTGGTCGACACACTATAGTCCTACCTAGGCTCAACAAAGAGGCCAGCACGCCGGTCTACATCCTAAATGCGGAGGGGTCATGGGCCAATCGTCCTTTGCAATCCTGCGTATTGCGAGGACGGCCGAGATCAATCCTGGCTACCTCTTTATAGAAAGCAGGAGCTTACGCGAACCACCCGGACGCGTGCCGCTAAACTGCTGATGTTTGAGAACTTTCGGAAGAATCTTACGACGCCGAGTGCCCATACATATTCTCGCGTGGTGGTCAGTGCGGAAAAGGCCAGAGGCCTACTCGGATCACATATCCAAACCCGTTAGTGTCTTGGGTGCGCGCGGAGACGATCAATTATCCATGATTAGTGGTCCCGTCACCCGGCCGTTCCGCGTAACTATCTCGCGGGTACCCTCACGGTCAACCCGACTATAGTAACCCTCGCGGGTACCCCTCGAGGCCGACCCGAATTCAATACGGTTCTGAGGAAAAGTCAAAGTAACCTTGTGTCCATAACATCAAGGGGAAATCAGAGGAATCACCCACGATGGATTCCTACTCGATGTAAACATCAAGGTGAACTTGGAGGAATCACTTTCGAAGGATTCACACTTGAGGTGTTGCACGATAGAGTCGTTATCAGGAGTGGTGAAGGAGGAATCACCCTCCGTAGACCACGACCGATTAGCTACACTACAGAGATATCATTGATACGTCTTCATCGTATCTACTTTTCCAAACTCTTTTGCCCTTGTTTTGGACTCTAACTTGCATGTTTGAATGGAACTAACCCGGACTGACGCTGTTTTCAGCAGAATTGCCACGGTGTTATTTTTGTGCAGAAATAAAAGTTCTCGGGATGACCTGAAACTTCACAGAGATGATTTTTGGAATTAATAAAAAATATTGGGGAAAGATTCAACTGAAGGGGGCCCACACCTTGGCCACGAGGGTGGGGGCGCACCCTCCGTCCTTGTGGGCCCCCTGGACCTCCATCGACCTCAACTCCAACTCTATATATGCACGTTCGGGGAGAAAAAAAGTCAGAGAGAAGGATTCATCGCGTCTTATGATACAGAGCCGCCGCCAAGCCCTGTTCTTCCTCAGGAGGGCAGATCTGGAGTCTGTTTGGGGCTCCGGGAAATCATCGCCATCATCATCATCAACCATCTTCCATCACTAATTTCATGATGCTCACCGACGTGAGTGAGTAATTCCATCGTAGGCTTGCTGGACGGTGATGGGTTGGATGAGATTTACCATGTAATCGAGTTAGTTTTGTTAGGGTTTGATCCCTAGTATCCACTATGTTCTAAGATTGATGTTGCTATGACTTTGCTATGCTTAATGCTTGTCACTAGGGCCCGAGTGCCATGATTTTAGATCTGAACCTATTATATTTTCATGAATATATTTGTGTTCTTGATCCTATCTTGCAAGTTATAGTTACCTACTACGTGTTATGATCCGGCAACCCCGGAGTGACAATAGTCGAGACACTTCCCGGTGATGACCGTAGTTTGAGGAGTTCATGTATTCACTAAGTGCTAATGCTTTGGTCTGATACTCTATTAAAAGGAGGCCTTAATATCCATTAGTTTACAATAGGACCCCGCTACCACGGGAGGGTAGGACAAAAGATGTCATGCAAGTTCTTTTCCATAAGCACGTATGACTATATTCAGAATACATGCCTACATTATATTGATGAATTGGAGCTAGTTCTGTGTCACCCTATGTTATAGCTGTTGCATGATGAATGCCATCCGACATAATTATCCATCATTGATCCATTGCTTACGAGCTCATTTCATATTGATCTTTGCTCCATACTTTTCTATTGCTACTGTTACGATTGGTACAAAACTGCTAATGTCACTTTTGCCAGTGTTACCGTTACTTCCATACTACTTTGCTACTAAATATTTTGCTGCAGATATTAAGTCTTTCAGGTGTGGTTGAATTGACAACTCAGCTGTTAATACTTGAGAATATTATTTGGCTCCCCTTGTGTCGAATCAATAAATTTGGGTTGAATACTCTACCCTCGAATACTGTTGCGATCCCCTATACTTGTGGGTTATCAAGACCTTTTTCTGGCGCCGTTGCCGGGGAGCATATCTCTATTTTCTGAGTCACTTGGGATTTATATCTGTTGATCACTGAGGAATTTGAAAGATCAAATAACCAAGATTTTTTCCCTCAACTACGAGGGGAGGTAAGGAACTGCCATCTAGCTTTGCACTTGATTCTCCTTCTGTTTTGAGTAAACTTGAGACACCTACACCTGCTGTTGATTCTGATATGTCGCATGTTATTGACGATGCCACTTCTGCTATGCATGATGCTTATGATGAAACTAATTCTCTGCTTGATAATATTGTGCCACTAGGTGAATTTCTTGATGAACAACTTGCTAGGGTTAGAGAAAATAAAATTACTAAAACTAATGATATTATTGAAACTGAAGATTATGATTCTCCCCCTAGATATGAATTGTCTGTTGTACCTGAGGGTTATGTTATGGATGAAGAAACTGCTAGAGACTACTTCTTTGCTTGTAATTATAGAGAAGATCTTAAGAAACTGTTAGCTGATACGTCTCCAATGTATCTATAATTTATGAAGTATTCATGCTATTATATTATCTGTTTTGGATGTTTATGGGCTTTATTATACACTTTTATATTAGTTTTGGGACTAACCTATTAACCGGAGGCCCAACCCAAATTGTTGTTTTCTTGCCTATTTCAGTGTTTCGAAGAAAAGGAATATCAAATGGAGTCCAAACGGAATGAAACCTTCGAGAGAGTTATTTTTGGAATGAAAGCAATCCACGAGACTTGGAGTAGACGTCAGGGAAGCTTCGAGGTGGCCACGAGGCAGGGAGGCGCGCCCTACCCCCTGGGCGCACCCCCACCCTCATGGGCCCCTCGTGGTGTTGGAAATATGCCCTAGAGGCAATAATAAAAGTATTATTATATTTCATTGTTCATGATAATTGTCTTTTATTCATGCTATAACTGTATTATCCGGAAATCGTAATACACGTGTGAATACTTAGACCACACTATGTCCCTGGTAAGCCTCTAGTTGACCAGCTCGTTGTGATCAACAGATAGTCATGGTTTCCTGACTATGGACATTGGATGTCGTTGATAACGGGATCACATCATTAGGAGAATGATGTGATGGACAAGACCCAATCCTAAGCATAGCATAAAAGATCGTGTAGTTCGTTTTGCTAGAGCTTTGCAAGTGTCAAGTATCTCTTCCTTCGACCATGAGATCGTGTAACTCCCGGATACCGTAAGAGTGCCTTGGGTGTATCAAACGTCACAACGTAACTGGGTGACTATAAAGGTGCATTACAGGTATCTCCGAAAGTAGCTGTTGGGTTGACACGGATCGAGACTGGGATTTGTCACTCCGTATGATGGAGAGGTATCTCTGGGCCCACTCGGTAATGCATCATCATATTGAGCTCAATGTGACCAAGGTGTTGGACACGGGATCATGCATTACGGTACGAGTAAAGTGACTTGCCGGTAACGAGACTGAACAAGGTATTGGGATACCGACGATCGAGTCTCGGGCAAGTAACGTACCGATTGACAAAGGGAATTGCATACAGGGTTTGATCGAATCCTCGACATAGTGGTTCATCCGATGACAACATCGAGGAGAATGTGGGAGCCATCATGGGTATCCAGATCCCGCTGATGGTTATTGACTGAGAGCGTCTCGGTCATGTCTGCATGTCTCCCGAACCCGTAGGGTCTACACACTTAAGGTTCGGTGACGCTAGGGTTATGAAGATATGGATATGCAGAAACCCGAATGTTGTTCGGAGTCCCGGATGAGATCCCGGACGTCACGAGGAGTTCCGGAATGGTCCGAAGGTAAAGAATTATATATAGGAAGTGCTATTTCGGGCATCGGGACAAGTTTCAGGGTTATCGGTATTATACCGGGACCACCGGAAGGGTCCCGGGGGTCCACCGGGTGGGGTCACCTATCCCGGGGGGCCACATGGGCTGTAAGGGGTGCGCCTTGGCCATCATGGGCCAAGGGCACCAGCCCCTATAGGCCCATGCGCCTAGGGTTTCCCCCTAGGAGGAGTCCTAGTGGTGGAAGGCACCCCTAGGTGCCTTGGGGGGGGGGAGGGAAACCTCCCCTAGGCCGCCGCCCCCCTAGTAGATCTCATCTACTAGGGCCGGCGCCCCCCCTGGCACCCCTATATATAGTGGGGGAGAGGAGGGACTTCATACACCAGCCCCTGGCGCCTCCACCTCCCCCCCGTTACGTCTCTCCCTCGTAGTCTCGGCGAAGCCCTGCTGCTGTGACGCCCTGCATCCACCACCACGCCGTCGTGCTGCTGGATCTTCATCAACCTCTCCTTCCCCCTTGCTGGATCAAGAAGGAGGAGACGTCTCCTGTCCCGTACGTGTGTTGAACGCAGAGGTGCCGTCCGTTCGGCGCTGGTCATCGGTGATTTGGATCACGTCGAGTACGACTACATCATCACCTTGCAAGCTTCCGCACGCGATCTACAAGTGGTATGTAGATGCAAACTCTCTCCCTAGACTCGTTGCTTAGATGAACTCATAGATGGATCTTGGTGAAACCGTAGGAAAAATTTTAATTTTCTGCAACGTTCCCCAACAGTGGCATTATGAGCTAGGTCTATGCGTAGTTCTCTTTGCACGAGTAGAACACAACTTTGTTGTGGGCGTGGATTTTGTCATCTTACTTGCCTCTACTAGTCTTTTCTTGCTCAACGGTATTGTGGGATGAAGCGGCCCGGACCAACCTTACACGTACACTTACGTGAGACCGGTTCCACCGACTGACATGCACAAGTTGCATAAGGTGGCTGGCGGGTGTCTGTCTCTCCCACCTTAGTTGGAGCGGAATCGATGAACAGGGCCCTTATGAAGGGTAAATAGAAGTTGACAAAATCACGTTGT
The DNA here is from genome assembly GCF_018294505.1 of Triticum aestivum. Classification (NCBI taxonomy): domain Eukaryota; kingdom Viridiplantae; phylum Streptophyta; class Magnoliopsida; order Poales; family Poaceae; genus Triticum; species Triticum aestivum. Next base: position 425,185,918 of record NC_057804.1, read on the forward strand.
GGTGATTCGTAGGTAAGAAAACGTTCTTGCTAGAACCCAATTGCAGCCACGTAAAAGATGCAACAACAATTAGAGGATGTCTAACTTGTTTTTGCAGCGATTGATCATGTGATGTGATATGGCCAGAAGTTGTGATGAATGATGAATTGTGATGTATGAGATCATGTTCTTTGTAATAGGATTCACGACTTGCATGTCGATGAGTATGACAACCGGCAGGAGCCATAGGAGTTGTCATTATTTTTTGTATGACCTGCGTGTCATTGAATAACGTCATGTAAACTACTTTACTTTATTGCTAAACGTTAGTCATAGAAGTAGAAGTAGTCGTTGGCGTGACAACTTCATGAAGACACGATGATGGAGATCATGGTGTCAAGCCGGTGACAAGATGATCATGGAGCCCCGAAGATGAAGATCAATGGAGCTATATGATATTGGCCATATCATGTCACAACTATATAATTGCATGTGATGTTTATTATGTATTATGCATCTTGTTTACTTAGGACGACGGTAGTAAATAAGATGATCCCTTATAAAATTTCAAGAAGTGTTCTCCCCTAACTGTGCACCGTTGCTACAGTTCGTCGCTTCTAAGCACCACGTGATGATCGGGTGTGATGGATTCTTACGTTCACATACAACGGGTGTAAGACAGTTTTACACAGCGAAAACACTTAGGGTTAACTTGACGAGCCTAGCATGTGCAGACATGGCCTCAGAACACGGAGACCGAAAGGTCGAACATGAGTCGTATGGAAGATACGATCAACATGAAAATGTTCACCGACGATGACTAGTCCGTCTCACGTGATGATCGGACACGGCCTAGTCGACTCGGATCGTGTAACACTTAGATGACTAAAGGGATGTCTAATCTAAGTGGGAGTTCATAATTTGATTAGAACTTTATTATCATGAACTTAGTCTAAAACCTTTGCAAATATGTCTTGTAGATCAATGGCCAACGCTAACGTCAACATGAACTTCAACGCGTTCCTAGAGAAAACCAAGCTGAAAGATGATGGCAGCAACTACACGGACTGGGTCCAGAACCTGAGGATCATCCTCATAGCTGCCAGGAAACAATATGTCCTAGAAGGACCGCTAGGTGACGCTCCCGTCCCAGAGAACCAAGACATTATGAATGCTTGGCAGTCTCGCGCTGATGATTACTCCCTCGTTCAGTGCGGCATGCTTTACAGCTTAGAACCGGGGCTCCAAAAGCGTTTTGAGCATCACGGAGCATATGAGATGTTCGAAGAGCTGAAACTAGTTTTTCAAGCTCATGCCCGGGTCGAGAGATATGATGTCTCCGACAAGTTCTACAGTTGTAAGATGGAGGAGAACAGTTCTGTCAGTGAGCACATCCTAAAGATGTCTGGGTTGCACAACCGTATGACCCAGCTGAACATTAACCTCCCAGATGAGGCGGTCAATGACAGAATCCTCCAGTCACTCCCACCAAGCTACAAGAGCTTTGTGATGAACTACAACATGCAGGGAATGGAAAAGACCATTCCTGAAGTGTTCTCGATGCTGAAGTCAGCAGAGGCTGAAATCAAGAAAGAACATCAAGTGTTGATGGTCAATAAGACCACTAAGTTCAAGAAGGGCAAGGGTAAGAAGAACTTCAAGAAGGACGGCAAAGATGTTGCCGCGCCTGGTAAGCCAGTTACCGGGAAGAAGTCAAAGAATGGACCCAAGCCTGAGACTGAGTGCTTTTATTGCAAGGGGAAGGGTCACTGGAAGCGGAACTGCCCCAAATACTTAGCGGATAAGAAGGCCGGCAACACCAAAGGTATATTTGATATACATGTGATTGATGTGTACCTTACCAGTAATCGTAGTAACTCCTGGGTATTTGATACCGGTGTCGTTGCTCATATTTGTAACTCACAGCAGGAGCTGCGGAATAAACGGAGACTGGCAAAGGACGAGGTGACGATGCGCGTCGGGAATGGTTCCAGAGTCGATGTGATCGCCGTCGGCACGCTGCCTCTACATTTACCTACGGGATTAGTTTTGAACCTTAATAATTGTTATTTAGTGCCAAGTTTGAGCATGAACATTGTATCAGGATCTCGTTTAATACGAGATGGCTACTCATTTAAGTCTGAGAATAATGGTTGTTCGATTTATATGAGAGATATGTTTTATGGTCATGCTCCGATGGTCAATGGTTTATTCTTAATGAATCTCGAGCATAATATTACACATGTTCATAGTATAGATGCCAAAAGATTTAAAGTTGATAACGATAGTCCCACATACTTGTGGCACTGCCGCCTTGGTCACATTGGTGTCAAGCGCATGAAGAAGCTCCATGCCGATGGACTTTTAGAGTCTCTTGATTATGAATCGTTTGACACGTGCGAACCATGCCTCTTGGGCAAAATGACCAAGACTCCGTTCTCCGGAACAATGGAGCGAGCAACCAACTTGTTGGAAATCATACATACCGATGTGTGCGGTCCAATGAGCGTTGAGGCTCGCGGAGGATATCGTTATGTTCTCACTCTCACAGATGACTTGAGTAGATATGGGTATGTCTACTTAATGAAACACAAGTCTGAGACCTTTGAAAAGTTCAAGGAATTTCAGAATGAGGTGGAGAATCAACGTGACCGAAAGATAAAATTCTTACGATCAGATCGTGGAGGAGAATACTTAAGTCACGAATTTGGTACACACTTAAAGAAATGTGGAATCGTTTCACAGCTCACGCCGCCTGGAACACCTCAGCGAAACGGTGTGTCCGAACGTCGTAATCGCACTCTATTGGATATGGTGCGGTCTATGATGTCTCTTACCGATTTACCGCTATCATTTTGGGGATACACTCTAGAGATAGCTACATTCACTTTAAATAGGGCACCGTCTAAATCCGTTGAGACGACACCGTATGAATTATGGTTTGGAAAGAAACCTAAGCTGTCGTTTCTAAAAGTTTGGGGATGCGAAGCTTATGTCAAGAAACTTCAACCTGAAAAGCTCGAACCCAAGTCGGAAAAATGCGTATTCATAGGATACCCTAAGGAAACTGTAGGGTATACCTTCTACTTAAGATCCGAAGGCAAGATCTTTGTTGCCAAGAATGGATGCTTTCTGGAAAAAGAGTTTCTCTCGAAAGAAGTAAGTGGGAGGAAAGTAGAACTCGATGAAGTACTACCTCTTGAGCAGGATAGTGACGCAGCACAGGAAACCGTTCCTGTGATACCCACACCAACTGAAGAGGAAAACAATGATAATGATCAAGGTACTTCGGATCAAGTTACTGCTGAACTTCGTAGGTCCACAAGGACACGTTCCGCGCCAGAGTGGTACGGCAACCCTGTCCTGGAAATCATGTTGTTAGACAACAATGAACCTTCGAACTATGAAGAAGCAATGGCGGGCCCGGATTCCAACAAATGGCTTGAAGCCATGAAATCCGAGATAGAATCCATGTATGAAAACAAAGTATGGACTTTGACAGACTTGCCCGATGATCGGCGAGCGATAGAAAACAAATGGATCTTTAAGAAGAAGACGGACGCGGATGGTAATGTTACCATCTATAAAGCTCGACTTGTCGCTAAGGGTTATCGACAGGTTCAAGGGATTGACTACGACGAGACATTCTCTCCCGTAGCGAAGCTAAAGTCCGTCCGAATCATGTTAGCAATTGCCGCATACTATGATTATGAGATATGGCAGATGGACGTCAAAACAGCATTCCTTAACGGGCATCTTAAGGAAGAACTGTATATGATGCAGCCGGAAGGTTTTGTCGATCCTCGGAACGCTAACAAAGTATGCAAGCTCCAGCGATCCATTTATGGACTGGTGCAAGCATCTCGGAGTTGGAACATTCGCTTTGATGAGATGATCAAAGCGTTTGGGTTTATGCAGACTTATGGAGAAGCCTGCGTTTACAAGAAAGTGAGTGGGAGCTCTGTAGCATTTCTCATATTATATGTAGATGACATACTCCTGATGGGAAATAATATAGAATTTCTGGACAGCATTAAGGCCTACTTGAATAAGTGTTTTTCAATGAAGGACCTTGGAGAAGCTGCTTATATATTAGGCATCAAGATCTATAGAGATAGATCGAGACGCCTCATAGGTCTTTCACAAAGCACATACCTTGATAAGATTTTGAAGAGATTCAGAATGGATCAGTCCAAGAAGGGGTTCTTGCCTATGTTACAAGGTATGAGACTGAGCTCAGCTCAGTCACCGACCACGGCAAAAGATAAAGAAGAGATGAGTGTCATCCCCTATGCTTCAGCCATAGGATCTATTATGTATGCCATGCTGTGTACCAGACCCGATGTAAACCTTGCCGTAAGTTTGGTAGCAAGATACCAAAGTAATCCCGGCAAGGAACACTGGACAGCGGTCAAGAATATCCTGAAGTACCTGAAAAGGACAAAGGACATGTTTCTCGTTTATGGAGGAGACGAAGAGCTCGTCGTAAAAGGTTACGTCGACGCTAGCTTCGACTCAGATCTGGATGACTCTAAGTCACAAACCGGATACGTGTATATGTTGAATGGTGGAGCAGTAAGCTGGTGCAGCTGCAAGCAGAGTGTCGTGGCGGGATCTACGTGTGAAGCGGAGTACATGGCAGCCTCGGAGGCAGCACATGAAGCGATTTGGGTGAAGGAGTTCATCACCGACCTAGGAGTCATACCCAATGCGTCGGGGCCGATCAAACTCTTCTGTGACAACACTGGAGCTATTGCCCTTGCAAAGGAGCCCAGGTTTCACAAGAAGACCAGGCACATCAAGCGTCGTTTCAACTCCATCCGTGAAAATGTTCAAGATGGAGACATAGAGATTTGCAAAGTGCACACGGATCTGAATGTCGTAGATCCGCTGACTAAACCTCTCTCGCGTGCAAAACATGATCAACACCAGAACTCTATGGGTGTTCGATTCATCACAATGTAACTAGATTAGTGACTCTAGTGCAAGTGGGAGACTGTTGGAAATATGCCCTAGAGGCAATAATAAAAGTATTATTATATTTCATTGTTCATGATAATTGTCTTTTATTCATGCTATAACTGTATTATCCGGAAATCGTAATACACGTGTGAATACTTAGACCACACTATGTCCCTGGTAAGCCTGTAGTTGACCAGCTCGTTGTGATCAACAGATAGTCATGGTTTCCTGACTATGGACATTGGATGTCGTTGATAACGGGATCACATCATTAGGAGAATGATGTGATGGACAAGACCCAATCCTAAGCATAGCATAAAAGATCGTGTAGTTCGTTTTGCTAGAGCTTTGCAAGTGTCAAGTATCTCTTCCTTCGACCATGAGATCGTGTAACTCCCGGATACCGTAAGAGTGCCTTGGGTGTATCAAACGTCACAACTTAACTGGGTGACTATAAAGGTGCATTACAGGTATCTCCGAAAGTAGCTGTTGGGTTGACACGGATCGAGACTGGGATTTGTCACTCCATATGACGGAGAGGTATCTCTGGGCCCACTCGGTAATGCATCATCATATTGAGCTCAATGTGACCAAGGTGTTGGACACGGGATCATGCATTACGGTACGAGTAAAGTGACTTGCCGGTAACGAGACTGAACAAGGTATTGGGATACCGACGATCGAGTCTCGGGCAAGTAACGTACCGATTGACAAAGGGAATTGCATACAGGGTTTGATCGAATCCTCGACATAGTGGTTCATCCGATGACAACATCGAGGAGCATGTGGGAGCCATCATGGGTATCCAGATCCCGCTGATGGTTATTGACTGAGAGCGTCTCGGTCATGTCTGCATGTCTCCCGAACCCGTAGGGTCTACACACTTAAGGTTCGGTGACGCTAGGGTTATGAAGATATGGATATGCAGAAACCCGAATGTTGTTCGGAGTCCCGGATGAGATCCCGGACGTCACGAGGAGTTCCGGAATGGTCCGGAGTAAAGAATTATATATAGGAAGTGCTATTTCGGGCATCGAGACAAGTTTCGGGGTTATCGGTATTGTACCGGGACCACCGGAAGGGTCCCGGGGGCCCACCGGGTGGGGCCACCTATCCCGGGGGGCCACATGGGCTGTAAGGGGTGCGCCTTGGCCATCATGGGCCAAGGGCACCAGCCCCTATAGGCCCATGCGCCTAGGGTTTCCCCCTAGGAGGAGTCCTAGTGGTGGAAGGCACCCCTAGGTGCCTTGGGGGGGAGGGAAACCTCCCCTAGGCCGCCGCCCCCCTAGTAGATCTCATCTACTAGGGCCGGCGCCCCCCCTGGCACCCCTATATATAGTGGGGGAGAGGAGGGACTTCATACACCAGCCCCTGGCGCCTCCACCTCCCCCCCGTTACGTCTCTCCCTCGTAGTCTCGGCGAAGCCCTGCTGCTGTGACGCCCTGCATCCACCACCACGCCGTCGTGCTGCTGGATCTTCATCAACCTCTCCTTCCCCTTGCTGGATCAAGAAGGAGGAGACGTCTCCCGTCCCGTACGTGTGTTGAACGCGGAGGTGCCGTCCGTTCGGCGCTGGTCATCGGTGATTTGGATCACGTCGAGTACGACTACATCATCACCTTGCAAGCTTCCGCACGCGATCTACAAGTGGTATGTAGATGCAAACTCTCTCCCTAGACTCGTTGCTTAGATGAACTCATAGATGGATCTTGGTGAAACCGTAGGAAAAATTTTAATTTTCTGCAACGTTCCCCAACACGTGGCTCCCCGGACCGACTTCTTTCGCCTATATATGTCCATATACCCTAAAAACATTGAGGAACACAGTAGATCAGAAGTTCCGCCGCCGCAAGCCTTTGTAGCCACCAAAAACCTCTCGGGAGCCCGTTCCGGCACCCTGCCGGAGGGGGAATCCATCACCGGTGGCCATCTTCATCATCCCGGTGCTCTCCATGACGAGGAGGGAGTAGTTCACCCTCGGGGCTGAGGGTATGTACCAGTAGCTATGTGTTTGATCTCTTTCTCTCTTGTGTTCTTGAGGTGATACGATCTTGATGTATCACGAGCTTTGCTATTATAGTTGGATCTTATGATGTTTCTCCCCCTCTACTCTCTTGTGATGAATTGAGTTTTCCCCTTGAAGTTGTCTTGTCAGATTGAGTCTTTAAGGATTTGAGAACACTTGATGTATGTCTTGCCGTGCTTATGTGTGGTGACAATGGGATATTCACGTGATCTACTTGATGTATGTGTTGGTGATCAACTTGCGGGTTCAATGAACTTATGCATAGGGGTTGGCACACGTTTTTGTCTTGACTCTCCGGTAGAAACTTTGGGGCACTCTTTGAAGTACTTTGTGTTGGTTGAATAGATGAATCTGAGATTGTGTGATGCATATCATATAATCATACCCACGGATACTTGAGGTGACATTGGAGTATCTAGGTGACATTAGGGTTTTGGTTGATTTGTGTCTTAAGGTGTTATTCTAGTACGAACTCTATGATAGATCGAACGGAAAGAATAGCTTCGTGTTATTTTACTAAGGACTCTTGAATAGATCGATCAAAAAGGATAACTTTGAGGTGGTTGCGTACCCTACAATAATCTCTTCGTTTGTTCTCCGCTATTAGTGACTTTGGAGTGACTCTTTGTTGCATGTTGAGGGATAGTTATATGATCCAATTATGTTATTATTGTTGAGAGAACTTGCACTAGTGAAAGTATGAACCCTAGGCCTTGTTTCAACGCATTGCAATACCGTTTACGCTCACTTTTATCATTAGTTACCTTGCTGTTTTTATAATTTCAGATTACAAAAACCTATGTCTACCATCCATATTACACTTGTATCACCATCTCTTCGCCGAACTAGTGCACCTATACAATTTACCATTGTATTGGGTGTGTTGGGGACACAAGAGACTCTTTGTTATTTGGTTGCAGGGTTGTTTGAGAGAGACCATCTTCATCCTATGACTCCCACGGATTGATAAACCTTAGGTCATCCACTTGAGGGAAATTTGCTACTGTCCTACAAACCTCTGCACTTGGAGGCCCAACAACGTCTACAAGAAGAAGGTTGTGTGGTAGACATCAAGCTCTTTTCTGTCGCCGTTGTCGGGAAGGTGAGTGCTTGAAGGTATATCTTTAGATCTTGCAATCGAAACTTTTAGTTTCTTATTTTGTCACTAGTTTAGTCTATAAAAGAAAACTACAAAAAAATGGAATTGAGTTTGCCTCATACGCTTCATCTTTTTAATATCTTTCGCGAAAATGATGGAAATGAAAATTGTGCTCAAGTGCTAGAAGAAGAAGTCTATAAAATGTTTGGTACTGAATCTTTGAATGAGGAGCATGATTGCAATGTTGTTAGTATGAACTCTTTGAATATCCATGGTACTAATGGTGATTGCACTAGTCATGATGAAAATGTCTCTTATAAGCATGTCAATTTTTGTGGAGTGCATAGAGTTTGCAAGTACACACCAAATAGGGAAAATAGATTTTGCAAGAGGCATAAGTATTTATAAACTAAATGATTTCAAGAAAGGCTAGATGTGAGTGCTGAAAATTTGAAATTTCTTTGCCGTACTTGTGAACTTTGCAATGAACGTGGTCATTTACATCTCCAATGCAAATTGTTTCATGATCAAACCGTGTCCAAAAATTGTGATGACTTGATTTCCCTTGCGCATCATAATGAACTTAGTTTGCTTTTGGGTTATGAAGAAATGAAACGTTTAACTAAGCATATTCCAGAATTTAACCTTGGGAAATTTCTTGATATTGATCTAGAGGAAATTTATATGTATTGTGCGGCGAATTGCATTGAAAATCCTTATATTGCCAATTACACAAAGAAAAGAAAGCAAATAGAAGATGAAGAGAATACTAATGAAAGGGAAGAAACTTCCCAATATCCTCCTACTATTTCTTATGATGAATAAGGTAATGAGGAGGAGCTTTCTATTGAACCAATCTCATTAATAATAAGCTCAAAGAAGAGGGTTAAACCCACACATGATGTGAAGAAGAAAAAGAAAAGATGGAGAAGCAAAGGTAGAAAGGTATCCCTCCCAAATGATGTTGCTCCTACTACTCATTGTGATGATGATAATTGCTATACTATAGGTGCTATAAATACTATTAATGATGAGAGTGATTATGCTTATGATATGATAAGGCCCAAGCTTGGGGAAGCTATGTTTGATGAGAATGACATATTTGAGAATATATTTGCTGCAATTAATGTTTGTCCCAAGCTTGGGGATGCTATGTTTAATGAAGATGATATTTTTAGCCTCCCAAGTTTTGATATGCAAATTTGTTATGATGATAGCATGCCTCCTACTTATGATGATTATATTGATGAAAGTGGGTTTGGAAGAGTGTCAACTTTAGGAAGTAATGATCCCACTATTTTGGAGGACTTATTGTGATGAATATGAAAGTGGATTTGGAGAGGCCGTGACTTTATTTAGTGATGATTCCACTATCTTGGAAGAGGTTTCAATCGATTATGATGAGAACAAAGTTGCTACTTATGATGATTATTGTGATGAAACTTATGCTATAAAAAGTAGTGATGATTATATTTATAAAACTTGTCATGATTATGATTACCCTTTTTCTGAACATTACTCTTTTAATGTGGAAACAATTTATAGTATTCGAGTCTCTTATGATACTCCCACCTCCCGAATGAGAAGAATTTTGCTTATGTGGAGAGTAGTAAATTTTCTATGCAAGTAGATCATGGAAAGAATGCTTTAGGTGCTGGTTATATTGTTGAATTCATTCATGATGCTACTAAAAATTATTATGAGGGAGGAACATATGCTTGTAGGAATTGCAATAATATCAAGTTTCCTCTCTATGTGTTGAAAATTTTGAAGCTATGCTTGTTTTACCTTCCTATGCTAGTTGATTATTATTCCAATAAGTTGTTTGCTCGCAAAATCCCTATGCATAGGAAGTGGGTTAGACTTAAATGTGCTAGTCATATGCTTCATGATGCTCCCGTTATGTTTCAATTCTTATCTTTTATGTGAGCATCATTGTCATCATCATGCCTAGCTAGAAAGGCATTAAAGAAAAGCGCTTGTTGGGAGACAACCCAATATTCCTTTACTGTTTTTGTGTGTCCACATGATTATGCTACTGTAGTAATCATGTTTTATAGCTTTTGTTTCAATAAAGTGCCAAGTAAGACCTTTAGGATATCTTACGGTGATAGTTGTGTTGATCCTGCTGAAAATCAGAAACTTTTGCACCCAGTAAATTAGTTTTTGTAATTCATAGAAACGTGATTTTGATCTGATTATTTTTTCTATGGATTGGTAAATAAATTGCTCAGGTTTTCCTAATTTGGTAGGATTTTTGGAGTTCCAAAAGTATATGTTTGATACAGATTACTACAGACTGTTCTGTTTTTGACAGATTCTGTTTTCTATGTGTTGTTTGCTTATTTTGATGAATCTATGAGTAGTATCGGAGGGTATGAACCATAGAGAATTTGGAATACAGTAGATATTACACCAATATGAATTTAGAATGAGTACACAACAGTACCTAAGTGGTGGTTTTATTTTCTTATACTAACGGAGCTTACGAGTTTTCTGTTGAGTTTTGTGTTGTGAAGTTTTCATGTTTTGGGTAAAGATTCGATGGACTATGGAATAAGGAGTGGCAAGAGCCTAAGCTTGGGGATGCCCAAGGCACACCAAGGTAATATTCAAGGACAACCAAGAGCCTAAGCTTGGGGATGCCCCGGATGGCATCCCCTCTTTCGTCTTCGTCCATCGGTAACTTTACTTGGAGCTATATTTTTATTCACCGCATGATATGTGTTTTGCTTGGAGTGTCATGTCATTTTATTTTGTTTTGCTTGCTGTTTGAATAAAATACCAAGTTCTGAAATTCTTAAATGAGAGAGAGTCTTCACATAGCTACATAATTATTTAACTACTCATTGATCTTCACTTATATCTTTTTGGAGTAGTTTGTCATTTACTCGTGTGCTTCACTTATATCCTATGAGTAAATGGTTGAATGATTTGAATTTCATAAATCTGAAATTATATATGTTTCATATGCTTATCCCACGGGGAGTAATGACTTCACATCTAAGAAGTAGAGGTGGTAAATTTATTGAAGGTTAGCAAACATTTATTGGTCACTTGAACAATTCATGAAAGAATATTGAAGGAAGAGATATTTCACATATAAATATACTATCTTAGACATTTTCTATGATTGTTATCCCCATTAATTATTTCCAAACCTGATCAAATTAGTTGAAATTGGACAAGGAAGACAACATAATGAGTTATGCTTGGGTATATTTGTATAGAAGTTATATTGTTATAGATCCTCCAACATGTGGTGCTTGCTATTTCGAATCCTTTGCTAGCCAAAATATCTGTACTAAGCGGGAATACTGCTTGTGCATCCAAATTCCTTGAACCAAGTTTCTTCCATGAGTGTCCACCATACCTACCTATATGCGGTATTTACCTGCCGTTCCAAGTAAATTTGCATGTGCCAAACTCTAAACCTTCAAATAATAATCTATTTTGTATGCCCGAATAGCTCATGTAGCGACTAGGGGCTGTCAGTATCTTCCATGCTAGGTGGGTTATTCTCACGATGAGTGGACTCCGCTCATCGTTCACGAGAAAAATGGCTGGTAACTGGAACGCCCAGTCCCATGATCAAAAGATCAAAATCAAATCAAAATAATTGCAAACAAAACTCCCCCAGGATTGTTGTTAGTTGGAGACACCCGTTGTTTCGGGCAAGCCATGGATTGATGATTGTTGGTAGAGGAGGAGTAAAAACTTTACCATTCTGTTTGGGAACCGCCTATAATGTATCCAGTATGGAAGAAAATGGGAACCCTTGGTTGTTATGTTGACAATGAAAGCATACCTCTCAAAATTATTTTCATCTTTGTTTAAAAGCTTCGAGCTCTGGCACCTCTGCAAATCCCTGCTTCCCTCTGCGAAGGGCCTATCTTTTACTTTTATGCAAGAGTCAGTAGTATTCCTTCTCATTCCAACCTACTCTTTAGTTGGCAAGCATCGTGTGATGGGTAAAGATCTAAGCATATATGGCCATTCAAATATATTTGATCATGAATTATTATTGTTGACAATTATCTATATGATAAGTAAGTTGGGAGGCGAAACATTAAGCCCCTATCTTTCTCTGTGTTCGATCGATGATATTTGTTCTAAAAATATGCTTTGAGTGGTAGAAATCATGGAAGACTATGATAGTTGAGGATGTGGGATTTGCTAAATCAAAGATCTTATATAGACCCTTCCTGAAAATAAGATGAATTGCAATTGTTTGATGACTAAGAACATAGTTTGCTAGTTTTCAAGAAAGACTATGGTCTATGCTTTAACATTTGATAGCTTGTTACTTGATCATGAGAAGTTTTATGAGATGAGCTACTATTATGACATATAATGATGCTAGAATAGGTGATTGAAATTATCATTGATCAAACTTGTGCACCTGCTAGCATTCACACTTCATAAATTATTTCTTTTATCATTTACCTACTCGAGGACGAGCAGGAATTAAGCTTGGGGATGCTGATACGTCTCCAACGTATCTATAATTTATGAAGTATTCGTGCTATTATATTATCTGTTTTGGATGTTTATGGGCTTTATTATACACTTTTATATTATTTTTGGGACTAACCTATTAACCGGAGGCCCAGCCCAAATTGCTATTTTCTTGCCTATTTTAGTGTTTCGAAGAAAAGGAATATCAAACGGAGTCCAAATGGAATGAAACCTTTGGGAGAGTTATTTTTGGAACGGAAGCAATCCAGGAGACTTGGAGTAGACGTCGGGGAAGCTTCGAGGTGGCCACGAGGCAGGGAGGCGCGCCCTACCCCCTGGACACGCCCCACACCCTCGTGGGCCCCTCGTGGCTCCCCTAACCGACTTCTTTCGCCTATATATGTCCATATACCCTAAAAACATCGAGGAACACAATAGATCGGGAGTTCCGCCGCCGCAAGCCTCTGTAGCCACCAAAAACCTCTCGGGAGCCTGTTCCGGCACCCTGTCGGAGGGGGAATCCATCACCGGTGGCCATCTTCATCATCCCGGCGCTCTCCATGACGAGGAGGGAGTAGTTCACCCTCAGGGCTGAGGGTATGTACGAGTAGCTATGAGTTTGATCTCTCTCTCTCTCTCTCTCTCTCTCTCTCTCTCGTGTTCTTGAGGTGATACGATCTTGATGTATCACGAGCTTTGCTATTATAGTTGGATCTTATGATGTTTCTCCTCCTCTACTCTCTTGTGATGAATTGAGTTTTCCCCTTGAAGTTGTCTTGTCGGATTGAGTCTTTAAGGATTTGAGAACACTTGATGTATGTCTTGCCGTGCTTATCTGTGGTGACAATGGGATATTCACGTGATCTACTTAATGTATGTTTTGGTGATCAACTTGCGGGTTCAATGAACTTATGCATAGGGGTTGGCACACGTTTTCGTCTTGACTCTCCGGTAGAAACTTTGGGGCACTCTTTGAAGTACTTTGTGTTGGTTGAATAGATGAATCTGAGATTGTGTGATGCATATCGTATAATCATGCTCATGGATACTTGAGGTGACATTGGAGTATCTAGGTGACATTACGGTTTTGGTTGATTTGTGTCTTAAGGTGTTATTCTAGTACGAACTCTATGATAGATCGAACGGAAAGAACAACTTCGTGTTATTTTACTACGGACTCTTGAATAGATCAGTCAGAAAGGATAACGTTGAGGTGGTTGCGTACCCTACAATAATCTCTTCGTTTGTTCTCCGCTATTAGTGACTTTGGAGTGACTCTTTGTTGCATGTTGAGGGATAGTTATATGATCCAATTATGTTATTATTGTTGAGAGAACTTGCACTAGTGAAAGTATGAACCCTAGGCCTTGTTTCAACACATTGCAATACCGTTTATGCTCACTTTTATCATTAGTTACCTTGCTGTTTTTATAATTTCAGATTACAAAAACCTATATCTACCATCCATATTACACTTGTATCACCATCTCTTCGCCGAACTAGTGCACCTACACGATTTACTATTATATTGGGTGTGTTGGGGACACAAGAGACTCTTTGTTATTTGGTTGCAGGATTGTTTGAAAGAGACCATCTTCATCCCACGCCTCCCACGGATTGATAAACCTTAGGTCATCCACTTGAGGGAAATTTGCTACTATCCTACAAACCTCTGCACTTGGAGGCCCAACAACGTCTACAAGAAGAAGGTTGTGTAGTAGACATCGTTAGCTAAGCTGAAAGAAAAATCCTTGAATGCTAGAATGAAATATGATCCCAATTTTGCTACTTCACCTATCTTTGTTACTAATAAGGATTATGAATTCTCTGTCGAACCTGAGTTAATTACTTTGGTTGAATCTGATCCTTTCTATGGTTATGAATCTAAAACTGTTGTGGCACATCTTACTAAATTGAATGATATAGCCACCCTATTTGCTCACGAAGAAAAAATTCGCTATTACTATATTCTTAAGTTGTTTCCTTTCTCATTAAAGGGTGATGCTAAGTTATGGTTTAACTCTCTTGCTCCTGGTTGTGTGCGTAGTCCCCAGGATATGATTTACTACTTCTCTTGAAAATATTTCCCTGCTCATAAGAAACAAGTTGCTTTAAAGGAAATATTTAAATTTGTGCAAATTGAAGAAGAGAGTCTCCCACAAGCTTGGGGGAGGCTTGTCCAGTTACTTAATGCTTTTCCTGATCATCCTCTCAAGAAAAATGTAATACTTGATATCTTTTATAATGGACTAACCGATGCCTCAAGAGACCACCTTGATAGTTGTGCTGGTTGTGTTGTCAGGGAAAGAACTGTTGAGCAAGCAGAATTACTATTGAATAATATGTTGAGTAATGATAATGATTGGACACTTCCTGAACCAACTCTTAAGCCAACTCCGAAGAAAAGGGGTATTCTATTTCTCAGTCCTGAAGATATGCAAGAGGCAAATATATCTATGAAAGAAAAAGGTACTAAAGTTGAAGATGTTAAGAATCTACCGCCTATTGAAGAAATACATGGTCTTGATAACCCAACACAGGTAGTAGAGGTAAACTCTCTTCGTAGATTTGATGAAGGTGATATTCCTCACAATAAGTCTGCTAGTTAATGCTTGGATGAGTTTGATAATTTTATTGTTAAACAAGAAAACTTCAATGCTTATGTTAGTTGACAACTGAGACGTAATGCTTACATGCTTGACCACTTGGGTGATTATATGAGTAGAATTGTTAATGATCTTAAGCTTATTAGTAAACATGCTTCCAGGGTTACAACTCAAGTAGAACAAGTACTCAAGGCACAAGATGATTTGCTTAATGAGTTGAAAATAGTAAGAATAATGATAATGCTGTTAGGGTTATGACTAGAGGTGGTAAAATGACCCAGGAACCTTTGTATCCCGAGGGCCATCCTAAGAGAGTTGAGCAGGATTCTCAAAGAATTCATACTGATGCACCTAGTCATTCTAATAAAAAGAAGAAGAAAACTGATAGGACTTTGCATGCTAGTGAACCTGCTATAGACACACCCAAGAATCCCAATGATATTTCTATTTATGATGCTGAGACACAATCTGGTGATGAACATGAACCTAGTGATAATGTTAATAATGATGTTCATGTTGATGCTCAACCTAGTAATGATAATGATGTAGAGATTGAACCTGTTGTTGATCTTGATAACCCACAATCAAAGAATCAATGTTATGATAAGAGAGACTTTATTGCTAGGAAACATGGTAAAGAAAGAGAACCATGGGTTCACAAACCCATTCCCTTTCCTCCTAAGCCATCCAAGAAAAAAGGATGATGAGGATTTTGAGCGCTTTGCTGAAATAATTAGACCTGTATTTTTGCGTATGCGTTTGACTGATATGCTTAAAATGCCTCCTTATGCTAAGTATATGAAAGATATTGTTACAAATAAAAGAAAGATACCGGAAGCTGAAATTTCCACCATGCTTGCTAATTATACTTTTAAGGGTGGAATACCAAAGAAACTAGGAGATCCAGGAGTACCAACTATACCATGCTCCATTAAAAGAAACTATGTTAAAGCTGCTTTAAGTGATCTTGGAGCCGGTGTTAGTGTTATGCCTTTCTTTTTGTATCATAGACTCGAATTGAATAAGTTCACACCTACTAAAATCTCTTTGCAAATGGCTGATAAATCAACTACTATACCCATCAGTATTTGTGAGGATGTGCCTGTTGTGGTTGCAAATGTTACTATCTTAACAGACTTTGTTATTCTTGATATACCCGAGGACGACAGTATGTCGATCATCCTTGGTAGACCCTTTTTGAATACTGTAGGCTCTGTTATTGATTGCAACAAAGGCAATGTCACTTTTTCATGTTAATGGTAATGAGCATACGATACACTTTTCGAAGAAACAACCTCAAGTTCATAGTATCAATTCTATTGGAAATTTTTTAACTATTACTATTGGAGGTTTTGAATTCCCTCTTCCTACTGTTGAAAAGAAATATGATATTGTTGGGGAAATGCACATCCCCGTGAGGTAACCTAGTGTTATTCGAAAGTTCTCCAGTTTCATGACATTCGGAAGAAGTTTGTTAATAAGACTTGATCAACCTTGTTAGTGGATTCCTTTTGATGAGCATGAGATGGACGAATTTAGAAAGCACAACCCATTGTACCCATCTTTTACTTTCTGTTATTTAGATTAAATAAAGCTAAATAGTATTTTTCTGTCTATTTTCTGAATTATCCATGCAATAAAAAATGTGTCAAAAATAAAAGTTCTCCAAATGCCCTGAAAATTTAGTATGATTTTTTATAGAATATTTGAGAATTTCTAGCACTCAGAACACACCAGGGGGCCTCACTAGTGGGCCACAAGGGTAGAGGGTGCCCCCTGTCCTTGTGGGCCCCATGTGGCCCCTCCACTTATTCCAGCACCCATTCACTTCGTCTTCCTCCAAAAAAATCACCCCATAGCTCAAACCCGTGTTCTTGCTCACTTTGCTGTCATTTTTGATCCCCTTGCTCAAAGCTCCATTCACAAAACTGCTTTGGGGGATTGTTCTTCAGTATGCGACTCCTCCAATGGTCCAATTAGTTTTTGTTCTAGTGCTTTATTTATTGCAACTTTTTGCTGCTATGGTGACCTTGTTCTTGAGCATGCATGTCAAATTTATATGGCCCAAAGTAGTTTTGATGCATTATATAGCCTCTAGGTGAAGGAAATGTGCCGAGGCAATAATAAAGTTATTATTTATTTCCTTATATTATGATACATGTTTATTATTCATGCTAGAATTGTATTAACCGGAAACTTAGTACATGTGTGAATACATAGACAAAACAAAGTGTCCCTAGTATGCCTCTACTTGACTAGCTCGTTAATCAAAGATGGTTATGTTTCCTGACCATAGACATGTGTTGTCATTCGATAAATGGGATCACATCATTGATACTGTCAGAAATATGCCCTAGAGGCAATAATAAAATGGTTATTATTACACTTCCTTGTTCATGATAATTGTCTATTGTTCATGCTATAATTGTATTGACCGGAAACCATAATACATGTGTGAATACATAGACCACAACATGTCCCTAGTGAGCCTCTAGTTGACTAGCTCGTTGATCAATAGATGGTCATGGTTTCCTAACTATAGACATTGGATGTCATTGATAACGGTATCACATCATTAGGAGAATGATGTGATGGACAAGCCCAATCCTAAGCATAGCACAAGATCGTGTAGTTCGTTTACTAAATCTTTTCTAGTGTCAAGTATCATTTCCTTAGACCATGAAATTGTGCAACTCCCGGATACCGTAGGAATGCTTTGAGTGTACCAAACGTCACAATGTAACTAGGTGGCTACAAAGGTGCACTACAGGTATCTATGAAAGTGTCTGTTGGGTTGGCGCGAATCGAGACTGGGATTTGTCACTTCGTATGATGGAGAGGCATCTCTGGGCCCACTCGGTAATGCATCATCATAATGAGCTCAATGTGACTAAGTAGTTGGTCACGGGATCATGCATTACGGAATGAGTAAAGTGACTTGCTGGTAACGAGATTGAATGAGGTATTGGGATATCAACGATCGAGTCTCGGGCAAGTAACGTACGGTTTGACAAAGGGAATTATATACGGGATTGCTTGAATCCTCGACATCGTGGTTCATCTGATGAGATCATCGTGGAACATGTGGGATCCAACATGGGTATCCAGATCCCGCTGTTGGTTATTGGCCGAAGAGCTGTCTCGGTCATGTGTGCATGATTCCCGAACCCGTAGGGTCTACACACTTAAGGTTCGATGATGCTAGGGTTATAGGGAAGGTTTTTACATGGTTACCTAATGTTGTTCGGAGTCCCGGATGAGATCCCAGACGTCACGAGGAGTTCCGAAATAGTCCGGAGGTGAAGATATATATATGGGAAGTCATCATACGGTCACCAGAAGTATTCAGGGGTTTACCGGTATTGTACCGGGACCACCGAAGGGGTTCCGGGGGTTTGCCGGGAGGGTCCACCTGCCCCGGAGGGCCCTTATGGGCTGTATGTGGAAGGGAACCAGCCCCAAGTGGGCTAGGCGCCATCCCCCCTAGGGCCCATGCGCCTAGGGTTGGGGGAGGAACCCTAAAGGGGGCGCCCCCCTTGGCTTGGGGGGCAAGCCCCCTCCCCTTGGCCGCCGCCCCCCCTCTAGATCTCATCTAGAGGGGCCGACCCCCTTCCCCCTTCACCCTATAAATAGAGGGAAGGAGGGAGGGCAGCCGCACCACATGCAAGGCGCAGCCCTCTCCCTCTCCAACACCTCTCCTCCTCCGTTTGAGCTTGGCGAAGCCCTGCCGGAGAACCGCTGCTCGACCACCTCCACGCCATCGTGCTGCTGCTGGAGTTGTCTTCCTCAACCTCTTCCTCCTCATTGCTGGATCAAGGCGCGGGAGACATCACCGGGCTGCACGTGTGTTGAACGCGGAGGTGCCGTTGTTCGGCGCTTAGATCAGAATCCACCGCGATCTGAATCGTTACGAGTATGACTCCTTCATCCGCATTCTTGCAACGCTTCCATTTCGCGATCTTCAAGGGTATGAAGATGCACTCCCCTCTCTCTCGTTGCTAGTCTCTCCATAGATTGATCTTGGTGATGCGTAGATTTTTTTTTAATTTCTGCAACGATCCCCAACAGATACGTCTCCGTCGTATTTACTTTTCCAAACACTTTTGCCCTTGTTTTGGACTCTAACTTGCATGATTTGAATGGAACTAACCCGGACTGTGGCTGTTTTCAGCAGAACTGCCATGGTGTTATTTTTGTGCAGAAATAAAAGTTCTGGGAATGACCTGAAAATCCACAGAGCAACTTTTTGGAATTAATAAAAAATACTGGCGAAAGAATTAGCACCAGGGGCCCCACACCCTGTCCATGAGGGTGGGGGCGCCCCCCTAGGGCGCGCCCCCTGCCTCGTGGGCCCCCTGGACCTCCACCGACCTCAACTCCAACTCCATATATTCACGTTCACGGAGAAAAAAATTAGAGAGAAAGATTCATCGCCTTTTACAATACGGAGCCACCGCCAAGCCCTAAACTCTCACAGGAGGGCTGATCTGGAGTCCGTTCGGGGCTCCGGAGAGGGGTATTCGTCGCCGTCGTCATCATCAACCATCCTCCATCACCAATTTCATGATGCTCACCGCCGTGCTTGAGTAATTCCATCGTAGGCTTGCTAGACGGTGATGGGTTGGATGAGATTTACCATGTAATCAAGTTAGTTTTGTTAGGGTTTGATCCCTAGTATCCACTATGTTCTGAGATTGATGTTGCTATGACTTTGCTATGCTTAATGCTTGTCACTAGGGCCCGAGTGCCATGATTTCAGATCTGAACCTATTATGTTTTCATGAATATATGTGAGTTCTTGATCCTATCTTGCAAGTCTATAGTCACCTATTATGTGTTATGACCCGACAACCCCGAAGTGACAATAATCGGGATACTTCTCGGTGATGACCGTAGTTTGAGAAGTTCATGTATTCATTAAGTGTTAATGCTTTTGTCTAGTACTCTATTAAAAGGAGGCCTTAATATCCCTTAGTTTCCATTAGGACCCCGCTGCCACGGGAGGGTAGGACAAAAGATGTCATGCAAGTTCTTTTCCATAAGCACGTATGACTATATTCGGAATACATGCCTACATTACATTGATGAATTGGAGCTAGTTCTATGTCACCCTATGTTATAACTATTACATGAGGAATCGCATCCGACTTAATTATCCATCACCCTATGAGCTTTTCACATATTGCTCTTTGCTTAGTTACTTTACCTTTGCTGCTGTTACAATTACTACAAAACTGCTACTGTTACTTTTGCTACTGTTACCGTTACTTCCATACTACTTTGCTACTAAATACTTTGCTGCAGATACTAAGTAATCCAGGTGTGGTTGAATCGACAACTCAAGTGCTAATACTTGAGAACATTCTTTGGCTCCCCTTGTGTCGAATCAATAAATTTGGGTTGAATACTCTACCCTCGAAAATTGTTGCGATCCCCTATATTTGTGGGTCATCAAGACTATTTTCTGGCGCCGTTGCCGGGGAACGAAGTTCTATGCTTTGAGTCACTTGGGATTTATATCTGCTGATCACTATGAGGAACTTGAAAGACAAAAGAACTAAGATCTATCCCTCAACTACGAGGGGAGGTAAGGAACTGACATCTAGCTCTGCACTTGATTCTCCTTCTGTTATGAGTAAGCTTGCGACACCTAAACCTGCTTCTGCTATTAATTATGATATGTCGCATGTTATTGATGATGCCACTTCTACTATGCATGGTACTTATGATGAAACTACTTCTGTGCTTGATACTACTATGCCATTAGGTGAATATCTTGATGAACAACTTGCTAGGGCTAGAGAGAATGAAATTCTTGAAACTGATACTATTGAAGATAGTGATGATGAAGGTTCTCCCCTAAATATGAATTGCCTATTGTTCCTGAGGGTTATGTTATGGATGAAGAAACTGCTAGAGATTTTCTTGCTTGCAATGATAGATCTGATCTTAAGAAGTTATTAGCTAAACCGAAACAGAAATCTCTAAATGCTGGAATGAAATATGACCCTGCTTTTACTACTTCACCTATCTTTGTTACTGATAAGGATTATGATTTCTATGTCGATCCTGAGATAATTACTTTGGTTGAATCTGATCCTTTTTATGGCTATGAATCTGAAACTGTTGTGGCACATCTTACTAAATTGAATGATATAGCCACCCTGTTCACTAATGATGAGAAATCTCGCTACTACTATATCCTTAAGATATTTCCATTCTTATTAAAGGGTGATGCTAAAACTTGGTTTAATTCTCTTGATCCTGGTTGTGTGCGTAGTCCCCAGGATATGATTTATTACTTCTTTGCTATATTTCCCTGCTCATAAGAAACAAGCTGCCTTGAGGGAAATATATAATTTTGTGCAAATTGAAGAAGAGAGTCTCCCACAAGCTTGGGGGAGGCTTCTCCGATTACTTAATGCTTTGCCTGATCATCCTCTTAAGAAAAATGAAATACTTGATATCTTTTATAATGGACTAACTGATGCTTCCAAAGACCAGTTGGATAGTTGTGCTGGTTGTGTTTTCAGGGAAAGAACAGTCGATCAAGCTGAATTGCTATTGAATAATATGTTGACTAATGAAAATAATGGACACTTCCTGAGCCAACTCCGAAGAAAAGAGGTGTTCTATTTCTTAGTCCTGAAGATATGCAAGAGGCAAAGAAATCTATGAAAGAAAAAGGTATTAAAGCTGAAGATGTTAAGAATTTACCTCCTGTTGAAGAAATACATGGCCTTAATATACTACCTGTTGAAGAAATACATGGTCTTGATAACCCGACACGGGTAGTAAAGGTAAATTCTCTCTATAGATATGATAAAGTTGGAATCCCGTCTACTATGTTTGCTAGCCAATGCTTGGATGAATTTGATGACTTTACGGCTAGACAAGAAAACTTCAATGCTTATGTTGGTAGACAATTAAAAAGTAATGCTTCTATGATTGGACACTTGAGTGATTATATGGCTAGAGTTAATGGTGAACTTAAACTCATTAGTAAACATGCTTCTATGGTTAACACTCGAGCAGAACAAGTGCTTAAGGCTTAGAACGATTTGCTTGATGAATTAAATAATAAACATGACTTTGCTATTAGAGTAGCAACTAGAACGGGTAAAATGACTCAGGAACCTTTGTATCCTGAGGGCCACCCTAAGAGAATTGAGCAAGATTCTCAGAGAAATAATGTTGATGCACCTAGTCCTTCTAAAAAGAAGAAAAAGAAAAATGATAGGACTTTGCATGCTTCTAGTGAACCTGTTGTAGACACACCTGAGAATCCCAATGATATTTCTATTTCTGATGCTGAAACACAATCTGGTGATGAACATGAACCTAGTGATAATGTTAATGATAATGTTCATGTTGATGCTCAACCTAGCAATAATAATGATGTAGAGATTGAACCTGCTGTTGATCTTGATAACCCACAATCAAAGAATCAACGTTATGATAAGAGAGACTTTGTTGCTAGGAAGCACGGTAAAGAAAGAGAACCATGGGTTCAGAAACCCATGCCTTTTCCTCCTAAGCCATCCAAGAAAAAGGATGATGAGGATTTTGAGCGCTTTGCTGAAATGATTAGACCTATCTTTTTGCGTATGCGTTTGACTGATATGCTTAAAGTGAATCCTTATGCTAAGTACATGAAAGATATTATTACAAATAAAAGAAAGATACCGGAAGCTGAAATTTCCACCATGCTTGCTAATTATACTATTAAGGGTGGAATACCTAAGAAACTTGGAGATCCAGGAGTAACAACTATACCATGCTCCATTAAAAGAAACTATGATAAAACTGCCTTATGTCTTGGAGCCGGTGTTAGTGTTATGCCTCTCTCTTTATATCATAGACTTGAATTGAATAAGTTGACACCTACTGAAATATCTTTGCAAATGGCTGATAAATGAACTGCTATACCTGGCGGTATTTGTGAGGATGTGCCGGTTGTGGTTGCAAACGTTACTATCTTAATGGACTTTGTTATTCTTGATATTCCCGAGGACGATAGTATGTCAATTATCTTTGGTAGACCCTTTTTGAATACTGCAAGGGCGGTTATTGATTGCAACAAAGGCAATGTCACTTTTCATGTTAATGGTAATGAGCATACAATACACTTTCCGAGGAAACAACCTCAAGTTCACAGTATCAATTCTATTGGAAAAATTCCAACTATTATTATTGGAGGCTTTGAATTTCCTCTTCCTACTGTCAAGAAGAAATATGATATTCTTATTATTGGGCATGTACATATCCCCGTTGAAGTAACCTAGTGCTATTCAAAATTTCTCCGGTTCCATGTTATTCGGAATGAGTTCGTTAACAAGAGTTGATCAACCTTGTTAGTGGATTCCTTTTGATGAGCATGAGATGGATGAAGTTAGAAGGCACAACCTTCTGTACCCTCCTTTTACTTTCTATTATTTAGATTGAATAAATTAAAAATAGTATTTTCTATCTATTTTCTGAATTATCCATGCAATGAAATATACCCCAAAAATAAATGTTCTCCAAATGCCCTGCAAATTTAATATGATTTTTTCTGGAATATTTGAGAATATCTGGCACTTAGAACACAACAGGGGGAGCAAGCACCTGGCCATGAGGGTCAGGGGCGCGCCCTATACCCCTGGGCGCGCCCCCTGCCTCGTGGGCCCATGGTGGCCCCCCTCCACTTATTCCTGCACCCATGCTCTTCTTCTTCCTCCCCAAAAAATCCCTATCCAGCTCAAGCATGAGTTCTAGCTCATTTTGGTGCCATTTTCGATCTCCTTGCTCAAAGCTCCATTCACAAAACTGCTTTGGGGGATTGTTCTTTGGTATGTGACTCCTCCAATGGTCCAATTAGTTTTTGTTCTAGTGCTTTATTCATTGCAAATTTTTGCTGCCTAGGTGACCCTATTCTTGAGCTTGCATGCCAAATTTATATGGTCCCAAGTAGTTCTAATGCATGATATAGTCTCTAGGCACTTGTGGGAGTAGTTGCTATCAATTTTATTGAGTTTGGTTCGCTTTTATTTTGAGTTACTAAAAGTTTTAGAAATTTTTGAGAGGAAGAAATATGTCTAGGAAAATGTACCAAGGTGGTTCTTCAAGAAAGCAAGCATCCAGGCTCGCAATACGTGAGCAAGACGATGAACCACCGAGGGAAGCTTACGTGTGGCCTTGTGAATGACCGTCAGAGGAGTTTATGGTCAAAGCAGGCATCAAGGATGAATTTGATGCATATGTGCGTAATGCTAACCTTGGGGACTTCATGCAAGATAAGTGCCCTCAATACTACCATTTGACTGACTCCTTTGTGAGAAGGTTTAAATTTACATCTTCGCGCAATTATCAGAATGTCCTGTTTGATATTTATGATAAATCATATACGGATGACTTAGAAGATTTTACTACTGCTTGTAAACTCCCGCAGTGGGGCAGTGTTAATGAACCTCGTAAATCTGAATATAAAGACTTTCTTGCTAGTATCACTGTGGGATAATCTAGAGAAATAGCACAAGCTACCATAGGGAGCATTCATTTTCCTGCTATACACTATTTTGCTCTCTTCATAGGTAGTTGCATTAACGGTAAAGATGAAGCTTGTCACATGTGTGTCCCGGATCTTTGTGTTCTCAAGAGTGCTATATTAGGTGATAAACAATATAACTTGGGGGCAACTATTGCATGTAGGTTGCATAATAATGGTTTAGATGGAGACTTGTTTGGAGGGATTTATGCGACCCGTGTGGCTAATTATCTTGGTATACCCGTACATGAAAATGATAGGGAGTTGCCTCCCGCTTATTTAGATTATAATGCCATGGTTAATCATCATTTTCTTGAGAGGAATGAACAATTCCTCCAGTATCGACTAATCTTTGACAAATGTCGCGCTGTCCATATTACTCTCCCTGCTCCTGCTTTCTTTGACTATCAGGCAAAAAGAAGACATATTATAATCAGGGAGGAGGTGAACGGGTATGAGAGGAGGACGGAGGCAGCTCGCCTCTAGGCTGCAGCTCGTGAGGCAATGGCTGCTGCATCTCAGTATGACCCCCGTTACAACTTCGGATATCCGCCAGGCTATCCATGGGCATAGACCAACTTAGGCCAAAAGCCTAAGCTTGTGGGAGTACGTATTTCTCACTGACATTACATTCATGCTCACACACTCAGTCTAGTTGTCGGTGCTCATACTTTTTCATTGTACTATCCATGCTAGTTTATTTTCTTTTTCTCGCTTTCTTCTTGTGTGCTTGGATAACCTTTAGAAAAATCAAAAAAATTAGTTAGTTTACTTTCCATGCATGTAGTAGTAGTAATTAAAAGAAAACTCAAAAAGATTTCTCGTTCTTCTTTTGCTTGTTGGGAGCTTTCCCGTGTAAATAGTTTTATTTCTTTTCTTTGGGGGTCGAGGGGAGAAGACCATGATGAAAATGTTGAGTGACTCTCATATGCATTATTGTTGATTTAACCAAGAGCCCATATTACCTTGTCTTCTCCCTTGAATTGAATGCTTACAGATTCCAGCTTAGTCCAATGCACGTGCAGTATTATTATTATTCACACCGTTCGGTCGTGCAAGTGAAAGGCAATAATGACGATATATGATGGACTGATTGAGATGAGAGAAGCTGGTATGAACTCGACCTCTCTTGTTTTTGTAAATATGATTAGTTCATCGTTCCTGATTCAGCCTATTATGAATAAACATGTTTGCAATGACAATTAGAGATTATAGTTGCTTATGCCATGCTTAATTAGCTAGGAGTTTATAATGGTTTACCTTGCGTGCCAACATGCTATTAAAATGGTTGTGATGTGGTATGATAGGGTGGTATCCTCCTTTGAATGATTCGAGTGACTTGACTTGGCACATGTTCACGCATGTAGTTGAAACAAAATCAACATAGCCTTCACGATATTTATGTTCATGGTGGATTATATCCTACTCATGCTTGCACTCGGTGTTGATTAATTTTAATGCATGTTCATGACTGTTGTCGCTCTCTAGTTGGTCGCTTCCCAGTCTCTTTCTAGCCTTCACCTGTACTAAGCGGGAATACTACTTGTGCATCCAAACTCCATAAACCCCAAAGTTATTCCATATGAGTCCACCATACCTTCCTATATGCGGTATCTACCTGCCGTTCCAAGTAAATTTGTATGTGCCAAACTCCAAACCTTCAAATGAAATTCTGTTTTGTATGCTCGAACAACTCATGTATCGACTAGGGTTGTCTGTATCTTCCATGTTGGGCGGGTTATTCTCAAGAGGAGTGGACTCCGCTCCTCATTCACGAGAAAATGGCTGGTCACCGGGATGCCCAGTCCCATGCTCAAAACCAATCAAAATAATTACAAACAAAACTCCCCCAGGATTGTTGTTAGTTGGGGGCACCCGTTGTTTCGGGCAAGCCATGGATTGATGCTTGTTGTTGGTGGGGGAGTATAAACTTTACCATTCTGTTTGGGAACCGCCTATAATGTGTGTAGCATGGAACATATTGAGATCTCTTAGTTGTTATGTTGACAGTGAAAGTATACCGCTCAAAATGTTATTTATCTCTATTTCAAAATCGAGCTCTGGCACCTCTACAAATCCCTGCTTCCCTCTACGAAGGACCTATCTATTTACTTTTATATTGAGTTATCACCCTCTTATTAAAAAGCACCCGCTGGAGAGCACCGCTGTCATTTGCATGCATTACTATTAGTTTATATTGGGTATGACTATGACTGGATCTCTTTTACCATGAATTACAATGTTTAGTCAGTCCTTGATGTTTAAAGGTGCTCTGCATTTATGTTTGCGGTCTCAGAAAGGGCTAGCAAGATACGATCTTGTTATATCATATTATGATTGTTTTGAGAAAGTGTTGTCATCCAAGATTTATTATTATTGCTCGCTAGTTGATAATGCCATTGATATGAGTAAACATGAGACCTAAGTGTTATTGTGAATATGGTTAGTTCATAATCTTTGCTGAAAACCTGAATGTTGGCTTTACATATTTGCAACAACAAGAGCAAACCGAGTTTGTAAAAGTTTTTCTTTATCACTTTCAGTTTGTCAACTGAATTGCTTGAGGACAAGCAAATGTTTAAGCTTGGGGGAGTTGCTACGCCTCCGTCGTATCTACTTTTCCAAACACTTTTGCCCTTGTTTTGGACTCTAACTTGCATGATTTGAATGGAGCTAACCCGGACTGACACTGTTTTCAGCAGAACTGCCATGGCGTTATTTTTGTGCAAAAATAAAAGTTCTCGGAATGACCTGAAAATCCACGGAGCAACTTTTTGGAGTTAATAAAAAATACTGGCGAAAGAATCAGCACAAGGGGGGCCCACACCCTATCCACGAGGGTGGGGGCGCCTCCCCTAGGGCGCGCCCCCCGCCTCATGGGCCTCCTCGACCTCCACCGACCTCAACTCCAACTCCATATATTCACGTTCGCGGAGAAAAAAATCAGAGAGAAAGATTCATCGTATTTTATGATACGAAGCCGCAACCAAGCCCTAAAGTCTCTTAGGAGGGCTGATCTGGAGTCCGTTCGGGGCTCCGGAGAGGGGGATTTGTCGCCCTCGTCATCATCAACCATCTTCCATCACCACTTTCATGTTGCTCACCGCCATGTGTGAGTAATTCCGTCGTAGGCTTGCTGGACGGTGATGGGTTGGATGAGATTTACCATGTAATCAAGTTAGTTTTGTTAGGGTTTGATCCCTACTATCCACTATGTTCTGAGATTGATGTTGCTATGACTTTGCTATGCTTAATGCTTGTCACTAGGGCCCGAGTGTCATGATTTCAGATCTGAACCTATTATGTTTTCATGAATATATGTGAGTTCTTGATCCTATCTTGCAAGTCTATAGTCACCTATTATGTGTTATGATCCAACAACCCTGAAGTGACAATAATCAGGATACTTCTCAGTGATGATTGTAGTTTGAGGAGTTCATGTATTCGCTAAGTGTTAATGCTTTGGTCCGACATAATTATCCATCACTCATCCAATGCCTATGAGCTTTTCACATATTGATCTTTGCTTAGTTACTTTACCGTTGCCACTGTTACAATTACTACGAAACTGCTATTGTTACTTTTGCCATCATTACCGTAACTTCCATACTACTTTACTACTAAATACTTTGCTGCAGATATTAAGTTATCCTGGTGTGGTTGAATTTTCAACTCAACTGCTAATACTTGAGAATATTCTTTGGCTCCCCTTGTGTCGAATCAATAAATTTGGGTTGAATACTACCCACGAAAACTGTTGCGATCCCCTATACTTGTGGGTTATCAATCATTAGGAGAATGATGTGATGGACAAGACCCATTCGTTAGCTTAGCATTATGATTGTTACAGTTTCATTGCTACTGCTTTCTTAATGACTTATACACGTTCCTCAGACTATAAGATTATGCAACTCCCGAATACCGTAGGAACACCTTGTGTGCTATCAAACATCACAACGTAACTAGGTGATTATAAAGATGCTCTGCAGGTGTCTCTGAAGGTGTTTGTTGGGTTGGCATAGATCGAGATTAGGATTTATCATTCCGTGTATCGGAGAGGTATCTCCGGGCCCTCTCGGTAATACTCACACTATAAGCCTTGCAAGTATTGTGACTAATGAGTTAGTTGCGGGATGAAGTATTACGGAACGAGTAAAGAGACTTGCTAGTAACGAGATTGAACTAGGTATGATGATACCGATGATGGAATCTCGGGCAAGTAACATACCGATGACAAAGGGAACAACGTATGTTGTTATGCGGTTTGACCGATAAAATCTCTATAGAATATGTAGGAGCCAATATGAGCATCCAGATTCTGCTATTGGTTATTGGCCGATGATGTGTCTCGGTCATGTCTACATAGTTCTCGAACCCATAGGGTCCCAACGCTTAATGTTCGATGACGATTTGTATTATGAGTTATGTGATTTGATGACCGAAGTTTGTTTGGAGTCCCAGATGAGATCACAGACGTGACGAGGAGTCTCGAAATGGTCGAGACGTAAAGATCGATATATTGGAATGCTATATTCGGACATCGAAAAGGTTCCGAGTGATTCGGATATTTTTCGGAGTACCGGAGTGTTACGGGAATTCGCCGGGGGAAGTAATGGGCCTTAATGGGCCATACGGGAAAGGAGAGAAGGGCCTCAAGGGGTGGCCGCGCGCCCCCCATGGGCTGGTCCGAATTGGAGTAGGAGGGGGCAGCCCCCCTCCTTCCTTCTCCCCTCTTCCTTGGTGCTAGGATCGGTGAGATCGTGAAGACGTACGACTACATTAACCGCGTTGTCATAACGCTTCCACTTTCGGTCTACGAGGGTACGTAGACAACACTCTCCCCTCTCGTTGCTATGCATCACCTAGATAGATCTTGCGTGATCGTAGGATTTTTTTTTTGAAATTACCGCGTTCCCCAACAGTGGCATCCGAGCCAGGTCTATGCGTAGATGTTATATGCACGAGTAGAACACAAAGAGTTGTGGGCGATAATAGTCATACTGCTTACCAGCATGTCATACTTTGATTCGGCGGTATTGTTGGATGAAGCGGCTCAGACCAACATTACACGTACGCTTATGAGAGACTGGTTCTACGGACGTGCTTCGCACACAGGCGGCTGGTGAGTGCCTGTTTCTCTAACTTTAGTTGAATCGAGTGTGGCTACGCCTGGTCCTTGTTGAAGGTTAAAACAACACACTTGACGAAAAATCATTGTGGTTTTGATGCGTAGATAAGAATGGTTCTTGCTAGAAGCCCGTAGCAGCCACGTAAAACTTGCAACAACAAAGTAGAGGACGTCTAACTTGTTTTTGCAGGGCTTGCTGTGATGTGATATGGTCAAGGCATGATGTGATATAAATTTTTGTATGAGATGATCATGTTTTGTAACAAAGTTATCGGCAACTGACCGGAGCCATATGGTTGTCGCTTTATTGTATGCAATGCAATCACCATGTAATTGTTTTACTTTATCACTAAGCGGTAGCGATAGTCATAGTAACAATAGTTGGCGAGACGACAACGATGCTACGATGGAGATCAAGGTGTCACGCCGGTGACGATGGAGATCATGACGATGCTTCGGTGATGGAGATCATGAGCACAAGATGATGATGGCCATATCATGTCACATATTTTGATTGCATGTGATGTTTATCTTTTATTCATCTTATTTTGCTTAGTTCGGCGGTAGCATTATAAGATGATCCCTTACTAAATTTCAAGGTATAAGTGTTCTCCCTGAGTATGCACCGTTGCTACAGTTCTTCGTGCCGAGACACCATGTGATGATCGGGTATGATAAGCTCTACGTTCACATACAACGGGTGCAAGCCAGTTTTGCACACGCAGAATACTCGGGTTAAACTTGACGAGCCTAGCATATGCAGACATGGCTTCGGAACACTGAGACCGAAAGGTCGAGCATGAATCATATAGTAGATATGATCAACATAGTGATGTTCACCATTGAAAACTACTCCATCTCACGTGATGATCGGACATGGTTTAGTTGATTTGGATCACATGATCACTTAGATGATTAGAGGGATGTCTATCTAAGTGAGTTCTTAAGTAATATGATTAATTGAACTTTAATTTATCATGAACTTAGTCCAGATAGTATTTTGCAAATTATGTTGTAGATCAATAGCTCGCGTTATAGCTTCTCTATGTTTTTATATGTTCCTAGAGAAAACTAAGTTGAAAGATGATAGTAGCAATGATGCGGACTAGGTCCATGATCGGAGGTCTATCCTCATTGCTGCATAGAAGAATTATGTCCTTGATGCACCGCTAGGTTACAGACCTATTGCAGGAGCAGATGCAGACATTATGAATGTTTGGCTAGCTCAATAAGATGACTACTTGATAGTTTTGTGCACCATGCTTTACAGCTTAGAACCGGGACTTCAAAAATGTTTTTGAAACGTCAAGGAGCATATGAGATGTTCCAAGATATGAAATTGGTATTTCAGACTCATGCCCGTGTTAAGAGGTATGATACCTCTGACAAGTACTTTGCTTAAAAGATGGAGGAGAATTGCTCAACTAGTGAGCATGTACTCAGTGTCTGGGTACTACAATCGCTTGAATCAAGTGAGAGTTAATCTTTCAGAGAAGATAGTGATTGACAGATATCTCTAGTCACCATAACCAAGTTACCGGAACTTCGTGATGAACTATAGTATGCAAGGGATGACGAAAATGATTCCCGAGCTCTTCGTGATGCTGAACGATGAAGGTAGAAATCAAGAAAAAGCATCAAGTGTTGATGATTAAACAAGACCACTAGTTTCAAGAAAAGGGTAAAGGGAAAGAAAGGGAACTTCAAATAGAACGACAGGCAAGTTATCACTCCTGTGAAGAAGCCCAAAGCTAAACCTAAGCCTGAAACTAAGTGCTTTTACTGCAAAGGAAATGGTCACTGGAAGCGGAACTACCCCAATACTTGGTGGATAAGAAGGATGGCAAAGTGAACAAAGGTATATTTGATATACATATTATTGATGTGTACTTTACTAGCGTTCATAGTAACCCCTGGGTATTTGATACTTGTTCGGTTGCTAAGATTAGTAACTTGAAATAGGAGTTACAGAATAAACAGAGACTACTTGAGGGAGAAGGGACGATGTGTGTTGGAAGTGGTTCCAAGATTGATATGATCATCATCGCACACTCCTTATACTTTCAGGATTAGTGTTGAACCTAAATAAATGTTATTTGGTATTTGCATTGAGCATGAATATGATTAGATCATGTTTATTGCAATACATTTATTCATTTAAGACAGAGAATAATTGTTATTCTATTTACATGAATAAAACCTTCTATGGTCATACACCCAATGTTGATGGTTTATTGAATCTCGATCATAGTAATACAAATATTCATAATATTGATGCCAAAATATGCAAACTTGATAATGATAGTGCAACTTATTTGTGGCATTGTCGTGTGGGTCATATCGGTGTAAAGCGCATGAAGAAACTCCATAAAGATGGACTTTTGGAATCACTTGATTATGAATCATTTGATACTTGCGAACTGTGCCTTATGGGCAAGATGACTAAAACTCCATTCTACGGAACAATGGAACAAGCTAATAACTTATTGGAAATAATACATACCGATGTATGCGGTCCGATGAGTGTTGATGCTCGTGGTGGGTATCATTATTTTCTGACCTTCACAAATGATTTGAGCAGATATGGGTACATCTACTTAATGAAACACAAGTCTAAAACATTTGAAAAGTTCAAAGAATTTCAAAGTGAAGTGCAGAATCATCATAACAATAAAATAAAGTTTCTACGATCTGATCGTGGAGGAGAATATTTGAGTTACGAGTTTGGCGTTCATTTAAAACAATGTGGAATAGTTTCATAGCTCACGCCACCTGGAACACCACAACGTTATGGTGTGTCAGAACGTCGTAACCGCACTTTATTGGATATGGTGCGACCTATGATGTCTCTTACCGATTTACCACTATCATTTTGGGGTTATGCATTAGAGACAACTACCTTCACGTTAAACAGGGCACCATCAAAATCTGTTGAGATGACGCCTTGTGAACTATGGTTTGTTAAGAAACCAAAGTTGTCGTTTCTTAAAGTTTGGGGCTGCGATGCTTATGTGAAAAAGTTTCAACCTGATAAGCTCAAACCCAAATCGGAGAAGTGCGTCTTCATAGGATACCCAAAAGGAAACTGTTGGGTACACCTTCTATCATAGATCCGAACTATGCGTCTAGGCGGATGGTAACAGGAGACAAGGGACATGATGTTTTTACCCAGGTTCAAGCCCTCTCGATGGAGGTAAAACCCTACTCCTGCTTGATTAATATTGATGATATGGGTAGTACAAGAGTAGATCTACCACGAGATGAAAGAGGCTAAACCCTAGAAGCTAGCCTATGGTATGATTGTTGTTCGTCCTACGGACTAAAACCCTCCGGTTTATATAGACACCGGAGAGGGTTAGGGTTACACAGAGTCGGTTACAATGGTAGGAGATCTACATATCCGTATCGCCAAGCTTGCCTTCCACGCCAAGGAAAGTCCCATCCGGACACGGGACAAAGTCTTCAATCTTGTATCTTCATAGTCCAGGAGTCCGGCCAACGGTGATAGTTCGGCTATCCGGACACCCCCTAATCCAGGACTCCCTCAGTAGCCCCTGAACCAGGCTTCAATGACGACGAGTCCGGCGCGCATATTGTCTTCGGCATTGCAAGGTGGGTTCCTCCTCCGAATACTTCCTAGAAGATTTTGAACACAAGGATAGTGTCCGTCTCTGCAAAATAAGTTCCACGTACCACCGTAGAGAGAATAATCTTTACACAAATTCAACCTGCTGACGTATTCTGCGGCGTGACGTCACACCACGGCCAAGCCTTTATTGGAATCGTTTTTACTATCCCACCTCAGCGTGTTTAGCGAGGCGGTTTCTTTGGCACGTCTTGTCAAAGCAGAGATCGCGTCCCCTTATTCCGGGATTCTAATCAATACGGGCGTGGGTAACCCAGTCGTGCCCGTTGGCGCGCCTCCTCTATCGAAGGCGAGTCCCAAATGGTCACGGGGAGGGCTCTTGGTATTCAACCTCTTTATAACGAGACCAAGGCCCGCTCCTTTCTTTCAATCTCAATCGAATCCGCCCCTCGCCTCGAGTTCCAACACCCAAAGCTGTAGATTTAGGTGTTTCGGACCTCCGAGGATGTCCGGCTCCGACCTGCAAGGCCGGTGGATGCCTTCCTCCGTCACGGAAGAAGACGTGCTAAAGCTGAGAGACGCCCGGTATCTAACGGGCAAAATTTCGCACAGGATGCCTGCCCGAGGGCAGGTTATTCCCACTCCCAAGCCTGGTGAGAGCGTGGTGTTCATGTCTCACTTCCTTTGGGGGTTAGGCTTCCCGACGAACCCCTTCGTGAGGGGCTCATGTTTTATTATGGGATGGAATTTCATGACTAGGATCCGGAGTCCATCCTCCACATCTCATCATTTATTGTCGTATGTGAAGCCTTCCTCCACATTACCCCTCACTTTGGGTTGTGGCTCAAAACCTTCAAAGTGGAACCGAAGATGACCAGGGGGCAGCAGGCAGAGTGCGGAGGGGCTGTTATAAGCAAGAATGTTGACGCTCCATGGCCCGAGGGCTCTTTTCAAGAGGAGCTCAGTCTGTGGCAACAAGAGTGGTTTTATATCACAGCTCCCAGGGGCACCAAATGGGTGGCGCCACCTGCCTTTCGCTCAGGTCCTCCACCGCGGCTAGCGTCATGGGTCAATAAAGGGCTCGACTGGGGGCCATCCAAGGACGTGCCCTTGTTGCAAGACCGTATTCGAGACCTCCTAGAGAGAGAGAGATCAATCTGGTCGTAGTAGCGCAGGTCATGCTGATTCGTCGCACCCTGCCCTACAAACGTCGCCCCCTCCGCCTGTGGGAGTACAATCCGGAGGGACCACGAGCTCTCCAACATCTTATGGGCGTAACGCCCGTGGAGATGTACCAACTGTTCTTCGGATCACAAGCAATGTGTCCGGACTTGATCGAGGACGCAGGTCTAAGCTGCAATCGCCCGGATACTCAAGTATGTAGTCCTATACCCGGACGTGCTATCCGTATATCTATCATAAACTTGCCTTTAAAAGAGTTGTCCCTTGAACAGGAGTGGATAGCGAAAGCAAAACTGATCCGGTGTCCGGCCCCCCTCCCTGAGACCACGCTGGATCCTGTGTTAACCAGGATGCTAGAGGCTGCGCCTTTTGAAGAAGTCGAAGGGGGAAACAAGGGAGCTACTGCCTCCATGAGGGAGTTTATCGAGAAAGGAGGGATCGAGAATCCCTCCCTCCAAGGGGAGAAGAGGACCGCTTCTGAAGACCCGGAGACCAAGGCCTCGAAGCGGGGGAAGAAATCTTCGCTAGAGGGTCCTGCGCCGGGAGATGCCCCGGCCGCACTATTTGCCCAAGGAGATCAGCTCTCCAGCGAGCCGTAAGTAAAGAGGGGCGTTTTCTTAAAATGAGAGACATCCCTGTTTTATTTCTGAATATAACTGAAATTTTTCCTTGTAGTTCGGATCTCAGCCCTTCTCAGCAGAGCTCGTCTTCAGGGGATCTTGATCCGGAGATGATGGAGAGCGAAACGCCTCCGCCTGCCGTACCGTCATGTGAGGCGGATGACCCTGAGGTGTCGTCACGGAGGGTTTCTCCGAATCTGGCGGGGCCTGAAGGCAGTCGTATGTCCCCTCAAAGCCCTCCGTGTCCGGCCTTCGAAAAAGGCCATCGGACGAGTCCGGCACCGACTGGTGTACGGTCGGAGGAGCTGAAAGATCTGCTCGGGCGAGCGTCTATCTCGGAAGATCACCGTGCGCTAATGGGTACGGTGATTGAAAGGATTTCATCTACTGAAAGTGGATTGCATGACGCCGTCATAAGTTTACTGAAGGGTTTTGAGGTACACAAAATGATGTACCTTTGGACAATTTTGCATATAGAATGCGCCCTATATAGATAGTAGCCCCTGAGACTCGGTGCGTTGTCAAAAATGACAGCGCGCCGATGATCATAATCCCAGGTATAATATGCGCTCTTCCTATGTAGGTGGCAAAGCGTCCGATGGCAAGCCGGACTGAGGAATTTGCCGAACTAAAGCAGCAACTTGACGTGGCGGATTCTGACATCACGCTTGTCAATAAGCGGCTTGACGAGTCACAAGGTATGCAACTTCTCCGCGGACACCCGGTAAGGTAGCTTAATGTCTGTGCCTTACAACATGTATGCTTGACGCAGATGGTGCCGCTGCCATGGAGAACCTTCGGGCGGAACTCGCCCGAGCCAAGGAACAAGCCCGAAAAAGTGATGCGGCTGCCTTAAAAGCGACCGAAGAGCTGAGAGCCGAGCAGGCTGCTCACTGTCGAAGCAAGAAAGAAATGGCCGAGATGGCCGTGAAGTTAAAGAATGCTACCGACCGCTGCAAGATTCTTGAAAAATAAGATCGAGTGGTGCAAGAGGACCTGAAGAAGGCCACTACCGAGGCCAAGGATGCTTGCTCTGCGATGAGAGCTATGAAGGAGGAGCTGCGTCAGGCCGGAGATATTGCGGCTGGAAAGCCCTTTCTGCTGCGGAGGAAATTTGTGGATCCTAAATATGCTCAGTTGGACCGGTTGTGGAGTGTGGAGGATGCTTATCTGGACCTGGCGGCAAGTGCCGCGGACGCGGCCGAACACTTCCGAGATCAAAAGGATCGCGAAGTGGAAAAGGTTTTTTGGTCGTAGTTCCATAATCCGGAGCGCCCACTTCCATTATCCGATCGCTTGGCCGAATGGGCGGAGCTGAATAGGTTATCCAGACTTGACATGAAGGATGTAGTGAGTCTTTTGTGGCCGAAAAGGCCCGAGCCGAAGAGTTATTTTGGCTTGGTGCAGCAGTTCCTTGGTCCGGTGCCGCATATTGGTGCAATGAAGTGGTCAGCATGCATAGAGGGTGCGCAGATGGCTCTTGCCAGTGTCAAGACATACTGGGCGGAGATGAAGGCCACCGACGTTGCATCCCAGGATTCGGACAGAAGTCGAGTACCTGCCAA
Source organism: Triticum aestivum (assembly GCF_018294505.1). NCBI lineage: Eukaryota > Viridiplantae > Streptophyta > Magnoliopsida > Poales > Poaceae > Triticum > Triticum aestivum. The sequence goes on from NC_057804.1 coordinate 425,222,655, forward strand.
GCACTATTTTGAGGAAGTCCCGCAGGGCGCTCGTTTAATAGAGACGCAGTGCTTGAAGGATATTATGTTCTAATGACATGTAGGATTTGTGAAACAATGTTTCAATATAATATAAGGGCTTTTTATACTTGTGCGTTCAAGTATTAAAACGCCTCCCGTGCGGCCGTTAATGTATATGTGTATATAACCTGAAAGATGGCAGTCCTTGGCTTCAGCCCCCACGCACATAGTGCGGGGGTGTTTGCAAAAAAGGCGCATTTTCACACTTAATCCAATGTCTTGGTCCTGTAAAGGAGGTGATAGCGTAGCAAACTAGGCAACCGGACTATAATGCTTTATCACTTTCACTTAGCCATAGGAGTTCGATGGTGGGGCTACTATATAGCCCCTAGGGGCACAGCGCTCTCCCGAATTCGGGGCGCGTATGTGCCTGACCGGGAAACGGTCCTTCGTTAATGCGGAGGAATTCTAAACATTCCGGTGGGTCATCGAGTGGTTGACCAGTCTCACGCTATATCATGACAGTCAATTTTTGGCTTTCTCTACTGAGGTGCTCACCAGGCCGAACCGGGGCACAATCGCAGTAGTTCTCCTGGTGCCGCGTTAGCCGATAGAACGGAACATAAGGCAGCAAAACACAGGAGCCGGGCAAACCCAACATTTGACCAAAGACATGATTCGGAGCTGATGCATATAAGGCCTAACTCGAGACGCCGAACACTCCCTAAGGTATTCGGTCTTTATGAAAACGGGCAGAACAATGCCCTAAGCCCCTGGTGTCCAGGTACGTGCAAAAAATTCTGACGCGGCCGATGCCAAAATGCCAGCCTCCTCCTTGGTTATAGCAAGAAACTGGGGGATGTGTATCAACAAGAGACAGTAAAAAAGGTTTACGCAGGGTCTTAATCTGAAAAGAATCCTTGCGACGGGTCCCTACTTCATGTCTGCGCCTGTGTCTCCGTTGTGCCGTATCCTGGACGGGAGTAGCACGGTGTTCATCTGTAAAAGAGAAGGACTTAGTTGAAGAAAGATCGTGCGAAAAATGTACTTTATATTAAATAAACGGAGTACGATTCAAAAAGCGAATAAAATTGAGCTTTATTGTCTCTTGTTGTTCATGCATGCAGCCCCTTGTACGGGGGTGTGCGGCTAGTAGGCCTTTATATGTTTACGCCGGACTCGTCTAGCCGTGTCCGGGGTCCAAATGACCTGTTCAGGTGCTTGGTTTAGCGGGGCCGGATTAGTGTGTGACTGTCTAGGCAGTCTCACATTCTTCCATGCTCGAGTAACACTTGAGACTTCCCTTTAATGAGATGATGCCGCGTGGACCGGGCATTTTAAGTGTAAGAGATGCATAATGCGGTATTGCGTTAAAGCGGGCGAAAGCTTCACGTCCCAATTGTGCTTGATAGCTACTTTTGAGTGGGGCGATATGGAAGGTTAATTTTTCGCGGCGGAAGTTGTCGGATGAGCCGAACACAACTTCTAGCGGTAGGGAGCCCGTACAATGGGCATATAGGCCTGGCATTACCCCCTTGAAGGAGGTGTCGCTGTGGAGAATTTTGGTTGGGTGTATCCCCATTTTGCGGATTGTGTCCTGATATAGCAGGTTTAGATCACTACCACCGTCCATTAGGACTTCTGCGAATTGGAGTCCGTCGATTATAGGATCTAATATCAGGGCAGTCCATCCTACGTTCCGGATACCTCCGAAATAATCCTGATGATCAAAGGTGATTGGTTTTGACAACCAATGTCGAGACTCCGCTGGGATAGGCCGTGCGGTGCGTATTTCTATGGGCGCCATTCTGATTTTCCCTTTTATCACTTGAAGTGAGTTTACTGTTTTGACTTCTTGTGGGAAATTCTTTTGTTTTCCAGTGCTCTGCTTGTGGGGTTTGTCATCATCCTCGCTTGGTGTGTCGAGCCCCTTGTGTTCGGCATTGAGTTTGCCGGACTGCTTGAAGACCCAACAATCTCTGTGGGTATGGTTTGCAGGCTTCCCGGGGTTACTGTGGATTTGGCATATTTTGTCCAAGATTTTGTTTAAGTTGGATAGCTCGTGGCTGTTATCCTTGAGGGGCAGTTTTTTATGATTCTGCCGAGAGCTTTTGAATCCGGCGTTGACTGCCGTGCTCTTCGGGCTGTTTCCCCTTGTCCGGCGCTGGTCCTTGCTACGTCGTGGTTTCCCGTTTCCATCTCTGACTTCGGATGTACTTGGGTCGCTGGTACTACATCTTGCCAGCCAACTATCCTCTCCCGCGCAAAAGCGGGTCATGAGGCTTGTTAGTGCGGCCATTGTTCTTGGATTTTCCTGGCCAAGGTGCCTGGCGAGCCATTCGTCTCGGACGTTGTGTTTGAAAGCTACTAAGGCTTCGGTGTCTGGATAGTTGACTATTTGGTTCTTTTTGGTGAGGAACCTGTTCCAGAATTTGCGGGCTGACTCTCTGGGTTGTTGAGTTATGTGACTTAAATCATCTGCATCCGGAGGGCGGACATAAGTCCCTTGAAAATTTGCCTGAAAAGCATCCTCGAGCTCTTCCCAACTTCCAATGGTATTTTCAGGGAGGCTTTTAAGCCAGTGCCGCGCTGGCCCTTTGAGCTTGAGGGGTAAGTATTTTATGGCGTGGAGATCATCTCCTCTAGCCATGTGTATGTGGAGGATGTAGTCCTCAATCCAGACTCCTGGGTCTGTTGTTCCACCGTATGCCTCTATGTTTACGGGTTTAAATCCCGTTGGGAATTCGTGATCCAGCACCTCATCGGTGAAACATAGGGGGTGTGCGGCTCCCCTATATTTGGGTGTGCCGTGATGTCCGGATATTTGGCGTGTTGCATTGCTGAGAAGAGCTTGCTTTCTTGGCCCGTAGATGGACCTAACTGGGCCATCCTTTTGATGCGAATCCTTATGCAGATCGCGTGCCGGCTTGTGTGCGGCGCCGCTTGCCGCTCTATGCTTGTCATGTGGTCGTCCATCCGACTGGGCAACCTCTTTGTTCTTTGATTGCGGGGGCTCTAAGGCCTCCTCATTGAATTCGGGCAGTAGTTTGCGCTTCCTGTAGCTCTTTGTTTGCCCACTGTCGCCGTATTTGTTTGCGGTGTTGAGTACTTTGCTCCATCTGATTCTGAGTGCATCTTCTGCTGTTTTGAGCTTCCGCTTCTGCTTTTTCAGGCTACGCGCAGTGGCTACGAGCCTTTTGTGGAGGTTCTTCTGCTCCAACAACTTGTCCGGTGTGAGATCGTCCGGACTGTTATCTTCGCCGGGGACGGATTGTTTATCCAAGTTGTCCTGTTCGGACGGTTGTTCAATGGCATGTTCGTCGTCCACCGGTTCGACCTGCTCTATGGTTGGGTCTGTATGGCCGCCGTCTTTGTCGAGGCGGGACTTTGTGCGGCGCTTTCGTCGCCGTCTTGACTGCTTTTCGAGGGATTTATCCTTCGTATTGTCCCGTTGTTCCTCGTCGTCACTTCCTTTGGGTACATCGACCATGTATACATCGCGAGATGGGGTGGCTGTCTAGTACCCTGTAGGTGCTGGTTCGTGGTTATCTCCTACATCGTCGTCCATACCGTTGATGTCTTCGGAGTCGAAATTGAGCACGTCGTTTAAACTTTCAACAGTGGCTATGAAGTGGGTGGTGGGTGGGTGTTGAATTTCTTCGTCGTCCGCATCCCAACCTTCCTGACCATAGTCCAGCCAGGGCTCTCCTAATAAAGAGAGAGACTTTAGTGAATTCAGGATGTCGCCAAGGGGCGAGTGCTGAAAGATGTCTGTGGCGGTGAACTCCATAACCGACGCCCAACCGGATTTGATTGGCAGGGGTGCAGGAGGTTCGGAGTCCGGAGAGGAGTCCGGCACCTTGGAGTCACGGGCTTTGCAAAGGACAGGGATGGTGTTCGGCTCAATCGCCGTAGAGATCGTTTCCCCCGAGGCGGTGTCCAGCCACTCGTCCTCGATCGGCGAAGTCGGCTCCAAGCCAAGGGTCGGAGCGGACGCTGGTGCGGCCTCCAGGGCACTGTTCGGCGGGAGAGCTAGATCATACCCATCGAGACAGTGTGGCGCACTTGGCTGTGGCTCGAATCCATCGAAGATCAAGTCTCCACAGATGTCAGCCATGTAGTTCAAACTCCCAAATCTAACCTGATGGCCAGGGGCGTAGCTTTCGATTTGCTCCAGATGGCCAAGTGGATTGGCCAGCAGTGCAAAGCCGCCGAATACGAAGATCTGTCCGAGGAGAAAAGTCTCACCCTGGACCGCGTCGTTGTTGATGATCGAAGGAGCCATCGGGCCTAAAGGTGACGACACAGAGGAACTCTCAATTAAAGCAACAATGTCAGTGTCAAAACCGGCGGATCTCGGGTAGGGGGTCCCGAACTGTGCATCTAGGCGGATGGTAACAGGAGACAAGGGACACGATGTTTTTACCCAAGTTCGGGCCCTCTCGATGGAGGTAAAACCCTACTCCTGCTTGATTAATATTGATGATATGGGTAGTACAAGAGTAGATCTACTACGAGATCAAAGAGGCTAAACCCTAGAAGCTAGCCTATGGTATGATTGTTGTTCATCCTACGGACTAAAACCCTCCGGTTTATATAGACACCGGAGAGGGTCAGGGTTACACATTGTTGGTTACAATGGTAGGAGATCTACATATCTGTATCGCCAAGCTTGCCTTCCACGCCAAGGAAAGTCCCATCTGGACACGGGACGAAGTCTTCAATCTTGTATCTTCATAGTCCAGGAGTCCGGCCAACGGTGATAGTTCGGCTATCCGGACACCCCCTAATCCAGGACTCCCTCACCTTCTATCACAGATCCGAAGGCAAGATATTCGTTGCTAAGAATGGATCCTTTCTAGAGAAGGAGTTTCTCTCGAAAGAACTGAGTGGGAGGAAAGTAGAACTTGATGAGGTAATTGTACCTTCTCCTGAATTGTAAAGTAGTTTATCACAAAAATCAGTTCCAGCGATTCCTACACCAATTAGTGAGGAAGCTAATGATGATGATCATGAAACTTCAGATCAAGTTACTACCGAACCTCGCAGGTCAACCAGAGTACGATCCGCACCAAAGTGGTATGGTAATCCTATTCTAGAACTCATGTTACTAGACCATGATGAACCTACGAATTATGAGGAAGTGATGATGAGCCCAGATTCCACGAAATGGCTTGAGGCCATGAAATCTGAGATGAGGATCCATATATGAGGACAAAGTATGGACTTTGGTGGACTTGCCCGATGATCGGTAAGCCATTAAGAATAAATGGATTTTCAAGAGGAAGACGAACGCTGATAGTAGTATTACTATCTACAAAGCTCGACTTGTCGCAAAAGGTTTTTGACAAGTTCAAGGTGTTGACTACAATGAGATTTTCTCAACTATAGCGATGCTTAAATCCGTCCGAATCATGTTAGCAGTTGCCATATTTTATGAAATCTGTCAAATGGATGTCAAAACTGCATTCCTTAAATGGATATTTCTTAAAGAAGAGTTGTATATGATGCAACCAGAAGGTTTTGTAAATCCTAAAGGTACTAACAAGGTTTGCAAGCTCCAACGATCCATCTATGGACTGGTGCAAGCATCTCAGAATTGGAATATACGCTTTGATGAGTTGATCAAAGCATATAGTTTTATATGGACTTGCGGTGAAGCCTGTATTTACAAGAAAGTGAGTGGGAGCACTAGAACCTTTCTGATAAGTATATGTGAATGACATATTGTTGATTGGAAATGATGTAGAACACTTTCTAGAAAGCATAAAGGAGAGTTTGAAAGGATTTTTTTCAAAGAAAGACCTCAGTGAAGTTGCTTATATATTGGGCATCAAGATCTATAGAGATAGATCAAGACGCTTGATAAGATTTTTCAATGAATACATATCTTGACAAGTTTTTTGAAAGAGTTCAAAATGGACCATTCAAAGAAGAAGTTCTTGCCTGTATTACAAGGTGTAAAGTTGAGTAAGACTCAAAGCCCGACCATAGCAGAAGATAGAAAGAGAATGAAAATTATTCCCTATGCCACAGTCATAGGTTCTATAAAGTATGTTGTGCTGTGTACCAGACCTATTGTGTATCTTGCCATGAGTTTGGCACGGGGGTACAATAGTGATCTAAGAGTAGATCACTAAACAACGGTCAAAATTATCCTTAGTGAGGACTAAGGAAATATTTCTCGGTTATGGAGGTGATAAAGAGTTTGTCGTAAATAGTTACATCGATGCAAGCTTTTACACCGATCCAGATGACTCTAAGTCTCAATCTGGATACATATTGAAAGTGGGAGCAATTAGCTAGAGTAGCTCCATGCAGAGCATTGTAGACATAGAATATTTGCAAAATACATACGGCTCTGAATGTGACAGACCCATTGACTAAATTTCTCTCACGAGCAAAACATGATCACACCTTAGTACTCTTTGGGTGTTAATCACATAGCGATGTGAACTAGATTATTGATTCTAGTAAACCCTTCGGGTTTTGGTCACATGGCGATGTGAACTATGGGTGTTAATCACATACAGATGTGAACTATTGGTGTTAAATCACATGGCGATGTGAACTAGATTATTGACTCTAGTGCAAGTGGGAGACTAAAGGAAATATGCCCTAGAGGCAATAATAAAGTTGTTATTTATTTCCTTATATTATGATAAATGTTTATTATTCATGCTATAATTGTATTAACCGGAAACTTAGTACATGTGTGAATACATAGACAAAACAGAGTGTCCCTAGTATGCCTCTACTTGACTAGCTCGTTAATCAAAGATGGTTATGTTTCCTAACCATAGACATGTGTTGTCATTTGATAAACAGGATCACATCATTAGGCTAATGATGTGATGGACAAGACCCATCTGTTAGCTTAGCATTATGATCGTTACAGTTTCATTGCTACTGCTTTCTTCATGACTTATACACGTTCCTCAGACTATGAGGTTATGCAACTCCCGAATATCGGAGGAACACCTTGTGTGCTATCAAACGTCACAACATAATTGGGTGATTATAAAGATGCTCTACAGGTGTCTCCGAAGGTGTTTGTTGGGTTGGCATAGATCAAGATTAAGATTTTCACTCCGTGTATCGGAGAGGTATCTCTGGGCCCTCTCGGTAATACTCATCACTATAATCCTTGCAAGCATTGTAACTAATGAGTTAGTTGCAGGATGAAGTATTAGAAATGAGTAAAGAGACTTGCCGGTAACGTGATTGAACTAGGTATGATGATACCGACGATCGAATCTCGGGCAAGTAACATACCGATGACAAAGGGTACAATGTATGTTGTTATGCGGTCTGACCGATAAAGATCTTTGTAGAATATGTAGGAGCCAATATGAGCATCCAGGTTCCGCTATTGGTTATTGACAAGTGATGTGTCTCGATCATGTCTACATAGTTCTCGAACCTGTAGGGTCTGCACGCTTAACGTTCGATGATGATTTGTACTATGAGTTATGTGATTTGATGACCGAAGTTTGTTTGGAGTCCCGGATGAGATCACGGAGGTGACGAGGAGTCTCAAAATGGCCGAGACGTCAAGATCAATATATTGGAAGGCTATATTCAGACATCGGAAAGGTTCCGAGTGACTCGGATATTCTTCTGAGTACCGGAGAGTCATGGGAATTCGCGAGGGGAAGTAATGGGACTTAATGAGCCATACGAGAAAGGAGAGAAGGGCCTCAAGGGGTGGTTGCGCGCCCCCCATGGGCTGGTCCGAATTGTACTAGGAGGGGGCAGCTGCCCCCTCCTTCCTTCTCCCCTCTTCCTCCTTCCCTCCTTCTCCTACTAGGAATAGGCAAGAGGAGGGGAATCCTACTTGGACTGGGGAGTCCTAGTAGGATTCCCCACACCTGGCGCCCCCCTTTGGGACGGCCACCTATTCCCTCCCCTCCTTTATATTCGTGGCCAGGGGCACCCCATAGACACACAAGTTGATCTTTTAGCCGTGTGCGGTGCCCCCTCCACAGTTATACACCTCGGTCATATAGTCGTAGTGCTTAGGCGAAGCCCTGCGCCGGTAACTTCATCATCACCCTCACCACGCTGTCGTGCTGATGAAACTCTACCTCGACCTCGGCTGGATCTAGAGTTCGTGGGACGTCACGGAGCTGAACATGTGCAGATCGCGGAGGTGCCGTGACTTTGGTGCTAGGATCACTCGGATCGTGAAGACATACGACTACATCAACCGCATTGTCATAACGCTTCCGCTTTCGGTCTACGAGGGTACGTAGACAACACTCTCCCCTCTCATTGCTATGCATCACCTAGATAGATCTTGCATGATCGTAGGATTTTTTTTGAAATTACTGCGTTCCCCAACACTAGGCACTTGTGGGAGTAGTTGCTATCAATTTTGTTGAGTTTGGTTCACTTTTATTTTGAGTCACTAAAAATTTCAGAAATTTTCAGAGGAAGAAAATGCTAAGGAGATTGTTGAGAGGCTCCTCGAGTCAGGGTTCGAAGGAAAAGGAAAATGAGGAGAAGGAGAAGCCCAAGTACAATCTTCCTTGCACCGCGGAGATTTGGCCGTGTGATTGTCCATGTGATGCATTCTTACAGGCAGCCAGAATTTATGAGGATTTCTATTATTTGGCTGAGAATGCAGGCATCACCGACTTCCTCCTCAACCAGTGTGATCAGTATCTCCTACTCACTAATACTTTCGTGCAAAATTTTCATTTTCATGCTAGGAGATCACCACCCATGGTAGATTTTTACTTATACGATGAGTACAATGAAATGATGCTCTATGACTTTTGTGAGGTTTGTAAATTTCCTTATGAGGGTAGCGTCGAGGAACCACGTCCTAGTGATGTGAAAGATTTTATTAATGAAGTTACCATAGGGGAAAGGAGAAGGGTGTCAGAAGCGAGAGTGGCTAGTTTACATTTTCCTGTTTTGCGCTACTACTCATTATTTGCTGGGAGATGTTTAATTGGTTGCGGGGATGGTGGAGGTCTTAGTGCTCCTGACCTTTCCATTTTGCACCACACTTTACTTCGTGATAGAACTTTCAGTTTAGGTGCTATGGTTGCTAAAAGGTTGAGTCTCAACCGTACAAAGGGTCCTATTTTCGGAGGTATCTTTGCCTCCCGCCTTTCTAGATGCTCTGAGATACCCATTAGGCATTATGAAAAAAGAGGAGAAATTGCTACCCACTATATATTTAGATTGTGAAAGCATGGTAGCACATAAGTTTATTCGCTATGATGAGGAAAAGAGACTCATTTATAACTTGATATTTAGCGAGGATACATTTCAGATTATTGCCTTGCCTGCACCTACTTTGTTCAATATTCATTCAGGCAGGTACTTCGTTTTGCCCGCAAACATTCATGCATACTGGGAGGGGACACGATCCCCAGCTCCTGAGCCAGAGCTATCACCTGATCCATATCAGGAGTCTATTTATCAGTGGGATCCACAAGAGCTCGCTAACCAGTGGAACCCCCAGGATCCTCCCTAGTACACCAGAGAAGGCTATTTTGAGTCGTGGGATTAGACCAACTTAGGCCAAAAGCCTAAGCTTGGGGGAGTACGTATTTCTCACCAACATTACATTCATGTTCACACACTAATTCCAATTGTCGGTGTTCATACTGTATCATTGTATTATCCATGCTAGTTTATTTCTTTTTCTCGCTTTCTTCTCATTGTATTATCCAACTTTCGTTGTTGGTTATTGACCGAAGAGGTCTCTCGGTCATGTCTACATAGTTCTCGAACCCGTAGGGTCCGCACACTTAACATTCGATGACGATTTTGTATTATATGAATTATGTGATTTGGTGAACGAATGTTGTTCAGAGTCCCGGATGAGATCACGGACATAACGAGGAGTCTCAAAATGATCGAGAGGTAAAGATTCATATATTGGACGATGATATTCGGACACCGAAAGTGTTCCTGGGGTACCGGGTACATATCGGGTCACTTGAAGGGGTTCCGGGCATCCCCCCGGCAACTACATGGGCCTAATGGCCCAAGAAGGGGACATACCAGCCCCTAGGGGGCTGGTGCGCCCCATGTAGGCCAAAATAGGAGGGGGAGGAAAGAGGGGAAGAGAGAAAGGAAGGGGAGCAATTGGGCCTCCCCCTTCCTTCTCTCCTCCCTCCTCCTTCCTTACCCCTCTGGATGAATATGGAAGGGGGGAGGCCGAATTGGGGGGGGTGCCCAAGTAGGATTCGTCCTACTTGGGGCTCCCCTTGGCTTCCTCTCCTCCCCTCCAACCTATATGTATGAGGGGGGCACCGCTAGAACACACACCAATGATTGTTAGCCGTGTGCGGCGCCCCCTCCACAGTTTACGCCTCCGGTCATACTCACGTAGTGCTTAGGCGAAGCCCTGCGTGGTTCACTTCACCATCACCATCACCATGCCGTCGTGCTGACTGAACTCTCCCTCGACACTTTGCTGGATCAAGAGTTCATGGGACATCATCGAGCTGAATGTGTGAAGAACTCCGAGGTGACGTACGTTCGGTGCTTGATCGGTCGGAACGAGAAGAAGTTTGACTACACCAATCGCGTTGTCAAACGCTTCCGCTTTCAGTCTATGAGGGTACGTGGACACACTCTCCCCTCTTGTTACTATGCATCTCCTAGATAGATCTTGCGTGAGCATAGGATTTTTTTGAAATTGCATGCTATGTTTCCCAACAGTGGCATCCGAGCCAGGTCTATGCGCAGATGATATGCATGAGTAGAACACAAAGAGTTGTGGGCGGTGATCGTCATACTTCTTACCACCAATGTCTTATTTTGATTCGGCGGCATTGTTGGATGAAGCGGCCCGGACCAAGCTTACATGACCACGTTCATGAGACCGGTTCCACCGACAGACATGTAACTAGTTTTGCATAAAGGTGGCTGGCGGGTGTCTGTTTCTCCAACTTTAGTTGAATCAATTTGACTGCGGCCGGTCCTTGTTGAAGGTTAAAACAGCAAACTTGATAAATCACCATTGTGGTTTTGAATGCATAGTTAGAACGGTTCTTGCTAGCAGCCCGTAGCAGCCACGTAAAACTTGCAGAAACAAAGTAGAGGATGTCTAACTTGTTTTTGCAGGGCATGTTTTGATGTGATATGGTCAAGACATGATGTGATATACGTTATTGTATGAGATGGTCATGTTTTGTAAAAGTTACTAGCAACTGGCAGGAGCCTTGAGGTTGACTCTTTATTGTATGAAATGCAAACGCCATGTAATTGCTTTACTTTATCACTATGCGTTACCGATAGTTGTAGAAGCAATAGTTGGCGAGGCGACCACGACGCTACGATGGAGATCAAGGTGTCAAGCCCATGACGGTGGAGATCATGACGGTGCTTTGGAGATGGAGATCAAAGTCACAAGATGATGATGGCCATATCATGTCACATATTTTGATTGCATGTGATGTTTATCTTATATGCATCTTATTTTGCTTAGTACAACGGTAGCATTATAAGATGATCCCTTACTAAAATTTCAAGGTATAAGTGTTCTCCCTGAGTATGCACCGTTGTGAAAGTTCTTCGTGCCGAGTCACCACGTGATGATCGGGTGTAAGGGCATATTTCTCCCTATGTGATTTTGGTGATTGATGACTTGCGGACTAATCGTGTGCATTGAGCATTTCAGATATCTCATGGCTAGGCACAATACGATTCGGTGCCCCTCGGAGCCTATCAAAGACGGTGGTTTTCTACGTTTCTTTTCGGTCGATTTGAGTCGTAGGAAAGCCGTACTATTAAGAGGGGGCCGCTTCAGAAAGGTTAGGGTGGAATCAACATGTACACATCTGTTCCTTTGCACCACCTTTCCTTCGCTTCATTGGAGCATCGATTGTTTACCCTTGTCTCTACGAAATGAAGGCTTTCAAATGCTTGAGTGTCCGTGGCATGCGGTAGTACTGCTCAAGAGAGCAGTAGTACCGTGGGGCCTTGCGGTAGTACCGCTCAAGGGAGCGGTTGTAGTGACCCGACCCGAATGGATCAAGTCTCTGTGCTTAAGTGTCATCCCTGGATCGGTATGCTGACACACACAGTACTCGAGGATTTATAACAGAGGTAAATCACATGTATAAAGTAACATAAATACTATTACCTCAATCCAAAATAGCGGAAGTAACAAGGTTGTGGATTCCCATAAACACCAACGGCAAAGTTGAGTGTAGAAATCATAACCCTAACATATCACTTACTCGTCGTAAGATCCTCAACAAGAGACGTTGCAGCCACAAAGGGTCAGTACATTGAATGTACTGGCAAATTCACACCATAGAGCAACGATGAATAAAGGCTATCACTACATGCATATTTGGCTGGTGGAAAAGCTATATGGTTACAGTTTTGCGAAAAGCCAATTTTTCCCTACTACAAAGGAATATATTTTATTTAACTACAAAGTTGGTTGATAAAATATTGAGAAGGTAAACCCCCTCTCAACCCCAATTAAAAGTAATCATTAACCCAACAAATTAATTTAAGTAATATGATGAGATACTTAAGATACTCCAAGTACTAGATACTCAAGATTGTCCATAACCGGGGACATGGCTAATCATGATTAGATTGTACACTCTGCAGAGGTTTGCACACTTTTCCCCACAAGACTCGATCGCTTCCATTGGATTTCTTGCACTGCATGTTGTTTGAGAAACGGATGACCGAGACATAGTCTTTCAGAAACATTAACTCTCTACTCCGGGTAGACCATACCAAACCTACAAAACCCACTACCTGCTGATCCACCTCTTCAAGAGCTTCACGTAACTTACTCAACTATGCTAGAGCCCATAATAGCTTGTGGCTGCACATGGAAGTTTCTAGCATGAAAATATCTCAGTTCCCTTTGAGCCTGGGTGGCGAACCATAGGATGATCACACGGTATATCCCCGGGATCTCCTAGGACAACACTGGTATATCCCTAGGTGTCCGGGCAAGTCCACTGGTATATCCCCAGGGTGCCCCTACCAATCCACCCAGATGTGTATTAAAGTTGCCACCTTAAGTTGAACCATTAAGTAAACAATATCACATCTGTCATGGAATACACTCAAACCCAATCCACGTCTACGAGAATAGCATGGCAATATAAGCATAACGTAGAAGTAACCCCCAAGGTTTGAATGCAGGACAATAGGTTCCTACCTCATCAACTACTTCCCAATACCCACATGTTATCAAACCTACTCATGCAATGTTTGAGGGTGAACTAATGCATAAAAACTGGGTATGAAAGGGATATGATCAAAGTGTGAACTTGCCTGCAATGTTGATGAAGATGATTCGCACTCAAAACTCTTGATAGTTCTACTCGTCACACTCTGGTCAATCTATCGTAAGCAAGCAGTAGTAACCACACATAAGCAATCACTCAAAAGATCGGAAAGAATGAAGAAGACACTTCGAAAAGCATCAAAAACCAAGAAAATAACTCTTCCAACATAAAACAATTTCTAACAGTACCAAAATTATGTGAATTTGGCCTTATCGAAAAGTTTAGGTTAAGAGCTTCGATTTGCAAAAAGAATCAACTAAATCGGAGTTACAAAACTCAAATTATGATCAAACGAAGTTCAAATTCAAATCTGATCTAATTCAAATTTTAAACTTTCAAAAACTTGTTTGAGTTGGATTACTGGATAGAGGAGATCGTAACAAAGAAGTGGGCGTTGGTTTCGTTGGATTTGGACAAACGAGCGAAAAGTTGTGAGTGTTTGAAGTCCAGGGGCTAATCTGTAAATAAAATATTCATGGACGGGTCCCTGGCCGAAATTAAAAAGAAAAAGAAAAACTCTACCGAGCGAACATTCGCTGCCGAACGCTAGCTAATGAAAACCGTTCGCTAACTAGTTCTAAACAGAGAATGCTCTTTGAATAGCTCAAAAACTAAACCAATTTTTTTAAAAACGAGGAAGAACCAGATCGGACCGGGGCAACGGTTTATACCGGTTCAGGCGGTCCTTCGTCAAAAACCGGCGGCGGATCTCCGGCGGCTTCCCGCGGCGGCGGGCGGCGGCGAGGAGCGGGGCGACGGCTGCGGGCGTTGGCGGCGACGAGCGAAGACGGCGTGGGGCGGCGCAGCAAGCGGCGGAGCCGGCGAGGTGGACTATGGTGGCGCGGGCGGAGTGCGGCGGCGGCGGCGGTTGCGGGCTCCGGCGAGATGCGGGAGAAGGCGGCGGCGCGAGCAGAGAGAAAAACGGGGCCGGGGCAGCACATTTATAGGAGGGGAGGGGGCGACGGCGGCTTGGGGAAGGGGCCAAGGAGAGGCCGGGGCGGACACGGCGGCGGCGGCGATGCCATGGCGGCTCGGGACTTCGTCCCGAGCTCGGGGACGAGCGGCGCAGGCGACGTGGGCTGGCTGGGTCGTGGCCTGGCTGGCTAGCTGGGCCGGCCCAGTCGGCGGAAGTTCTTTTTTTTAAACAAACAAACAAAAATAAAAAGAAAAGAAAAATTGAAATATTGTATAGGCATATAATATATCAAAAATTTTAGAAAAATATTTTATACAACTTGAACATTATTATAAAGTCAAATAAAATACACACAAATTCAAATAAAGCAAAGAGTGCTTCTGCCCTAATAAAATCCAACAAAAATCATTTTTAAAAATACCAAAATGATTTCAAATTTACTTCTCTCCAATTTTCTGATGTAGGGAATCATGTTACCCTATTTTCCATATATTCTATTTTTGGAGAAAAATAATTTGAATAAAACTCAAATAACTCCAAATTGAAATAATTTCCAAAAGGACTTTGAATTTGATCCTTTGAAACTCCCAACTCATATTTCATTTTTTTGAAGAAGTCATTTTATCTTCGCTCGTGAAAATCATTGAGTTGCCTGAAGTTTATGAATCAAAATATTTCCAAATGAAATTCAAATATTTTCAAATACCCTTTTATTTAATTAAATGGAAGAAGTCATATCATCTTCGCTCAAGGGTTTTGTATTTGAAAAGAATTTGAATCCACGGAGATCACGAATGCAAAATGAAAGTTTGGGACAGTCCTTTTACTCCCTCTCATTTAACTTTCAAAAAGTTTCGAATTTCACTCAATTTCACACAATCAATCAAACAATCAATCAAATCTATCTATTTAAATATAACATTCCAAATTTTAGAATTTTGGGATGTTACAAACCTACCACCCTTAAAATGAATCTCATCCTCGAGATTCGGAGAGGCTAGAAAGAAAAAGGTTGGGTTTGGGGGTCTTCTCAAAATCCATTGATCATCACACGGGGTCTGGGGTGCTACCACCCTTAGAAAAATTGTTACGGTCCCATCAATACTCATATACTCCATCCTTATTCTTGACGGGGCCGGTCTTCTCAAATTCTCGAAAAAAATCCTTCTATGCGCTCTTCCGGTAGTGGCATAACCTTTCATCTTGATAAGGTTCTTCTGAGACTAGGTCTTCTTAGCTGACGGGTCTGGCACCGATACTAAACAACTATCAATATCTCCTGGTGGTCAACAATTTATGGTTTGTCCTGCAGGAAATGGGTCTGGGTTGAACCTCACTGTATAACCTACTGTTGGCAACAACTGCCGTGTACAAGGGAAAAATACCTTTACCATTCTAAGGTTTAAACAAGGTTTAATACCGTCGTCTCTCTACTATAGGTAAGTCACTCAGATTTACCATCCCACATAGCAAGGCGAATAATGAGAGTAAGTCGGTATGGTGATCAATCCATCCCGCACCCAAATCATTACCTTGTATACGGTTTAGCGAATCTCGCATTCTAACACTCGGTCATCCTCACAAGCATTGCAGAATTTTTCTCTTGTCGATGAACCAATTTCGGATAAATCCATTGATTCTGCAAGCCAAACAAAAATCTATCGTTCCTTCACAACTCTCAGGTTTTGCGTTGCTCCTATAAAATCATCGGTTGATAAAGTCGTAACTTCTTCCGGGGTTTTTCCTTCAGCAAGAGCATGCTTGCTTCTTGGCAGGTCCTGGGGCCTGTGGGTTATGGCCCATCACATCACTTGTAAACATTGAACTTATCATCGAGCAACTGATCATTATTCCAACTTCCAACTTCCTAGTATTCTTAAATCCATCCAATTGTATTGTCTCCCTTCCTTATGTTGGTACCAATCTAAAACGTGATTACTCAGACTCATTATGGAATTTCCAATGATCCATATTTCCAACATCATATCTCCTTTATATCCAATAGTAATTCATCTCTTCATCCTCCTGGGATATCCCACATACCGAGATAAAAACTTATACTTATGAAGTCCATACTCCACTTAGTGGAACATCATTATCCTTTCCAGGGTCAAGCGTCCTTACAGTGGAATATTGGCCATCTCTGCATGGCACTTCTTCAACTGGAAACGTGAAACACATCATGAACTCCTAACAGTCCTTCGGGTGACTCCAACTTGTTGGCCACTTCTCCCATACGCTCCAAACTCGGTATGGTCCTACAAATCTCGGGGCTAACTTTCCCTTAACTCCAAATAGTTTAACTCCTCACGAGGGGACACACGAAGACATGCTCTGTCTCCAATTTCATAGACTTCCTTCTTGCATTTTTGAGTCTGCATAACTCTTCTGCCAGGACTGAGCTACCTTTAGTCTATCTCGAAGCAACTTAACATTCTCTTCTGAATCCTTGATCACATTTGGTCCAAACAACTGACGGTCTCCAACTTCATCCCAAATCAACGGTGTCTGGCTCCTTCTCCCATACAAAGCTTCAAAAGGGGCCATCTTCAAACTAGCTTGGTAATTGTTGTTGTATGAGAACTCAGCGCAAGGTAGATTATCATCCCTACTAGATCCATAATCTAGCGCACACGCTCTCAACATGTCCTCCAGAATCTGATTGACTTTCTCGGTCTATCCATCTGTCTGCAGATGAAAGGTTGTACCGAACTCTAGCCTAGTACCCAAAGTCTGGTGTTGCTGATTCCAAAACTTTGAGGTAAACTGTGTTCCTCTATCTGATACGGTGGTCCTCGGAACTCCATGCAGACATACGATCCTGGTCAAATATATCTTGGTCAACTTCTCACTTGTATAGGTGGTTTTCACTGGGATAAAGTGAGCCACTTTGGTCAAGTGAATCAACTACTACCCAGATAGAGTCATATCCTCTTCGGGTTCTGGGAAATCCGGTAATGAAATCCATGCCAAGCTTATCTTACTTCCATTCGGCTACGGTATAGGCTGTACTAATCCTGCTGGCTTTTGATGCTCTGCTTTCACTCTCTTTGGAATACATCACCTACGACTATATACTCCGCAATATCCTTCTTCATACCAGTCCACCCGAAATGCTCCTTCAAATCCAAATACATCTTGGTGTTTCCAGGGCGAATCGAGTATGGTGAGTCGTGAGCCTCCTGAAGTATTTACTTCCTGACCTTTGCATTATTGGGAACATATACACGGTCCTCGAACCATAAGAAGTCGTTCTCATCCTTACAAAAACCTTTGGCCTTTCCTTTGCTCATCCTCTCTTTTATCTCAGCAATCTCCTTGTCATACTTCCGAGCTTCACGGATCTTTCCCAACAATGTAGACTGAACTTCCATTGCTGCAACAAAACCTTTGGGAACAATCTGCAACCGAAGTTCCCTGAGATCCTCGGCTAACTCCTTTGGAAATGCTCCGCTTATGAGGGTATTCGTCCTTGTTTTCTTTATGGTTGTGTCCTATTTCTCCACAAAGCTTGCATGCACAAGGTTTCTTCATATTCCCTTCCATAAGGCTTCATCTTCTGGAACACAAGCCGAGACTTTAGCAAGGTCAACTTAAATTCATTCCAAGTGGTTACTCCTTGCCATCCATTGATGGTTTGGTACATCCTCCACCAAGTTGCAGCACCTTTTTCAAAGCATTGAAGAGCATGCTGGGCCATATCCTTTCCAGTTATAGGGTTATTCTTCATGTGATCCTCCATGTTCAGAATCCATTGGTCTGTCTCCAATTGACTCATCGGTCCAGAAAATATAAGCTCATCTCCATTCATCTTCTATTGGGTCCATGGGTTTAGGGTGGGATAGGAGAGATAGAGAGGGATGCACACAATACAAAAAAAAGTTTTGAAAAGGCAGATTTTATTGTGGCTGTCGGAAAAACAACAAATAAATGACAGCTCACAATCGTCGCATCTAACATAAATATATAACAGGGGTTGGGTCTTCTAATGGCCTATAGATCTCAACGTCATCAAACTCTTCAAGTCTTGGTCATGTCTCCGATGGCTCCTTCTGATCCTGCTTGTCCTTCTCAAGTTCTTTTGCCAAATCATCTCTGTTGACGCGAAGTCTCTCATGACATCCTTTAATATTTCTGGGGTTGCATTCCAAACTTCTGGGTTTGAACATCCTTGGCATGAATGATGGTCCTAATGTCCTTCAGTTCCTAACAAATCTCCGGTATCTTGAGGTTTTGTTCCTCCAGATTGGCTACTTTTAGTTTCTGGATCCTGAATTCTTCACGAACTGTCTCCTTGTCAAATATGACTTCCTAAAGTCCATCTTAAAATCCTTGATGTAATACTCCAGATCTTGGCGATACACCAGCTAAGGTTAAAACTTGATCTCTTGCTGGCAGGTGCTCCATTAGCCCTTTTGTCATCCAATTCTCCCGGAAGATGCGTTCTTAACATCTCACGGTGACAATAACATCAGCGAGCAATAGCATCATGGATATCCATATTTATGACCATGTCTCTGTCATGAGCTATCATTCCATAGTTGATATCTCCTGCCTTAGGGTTTTTTGACAAAAACTTTGAGTTCTAATGCTCTTTGTTCCAGTCTTTCTCCAATACACCTTGATCTCGGTAGTGACAGCTTTCATAGTCTGCCAAGTTCCATAAGGGTAACCGTCCTAGGTCATACTAATCTGGAATTTCTTCAAAGCCTTCAAAGTCTCCTAGTCTTCGGAGTCTTCACTGTTGTAGTTTCCGCCATTGTAATGCACGGTAAAATTCTCTTCATTCCGAAGTGGTCTTAGTTGTTCGATATCTTGTACTCCTTGGAGTGGTCTCATCAGTCGAATCTTCGAGGGGTCAAAAGGGGAAAGGGGTATGGTCTCACTAAAAGGGAATATTTGAATAAGCTCAGAAGAGAAGAGAGGTAAAAGATTCTTTTGAAAAGAAAGTTGTAGAGAAAAATCTTTCCTATGGGCTTGCCAGTTTCTAGGGTCATGTCCTACAGTCAACATGTGCTCTGATACCATCTTGTAGCGACCCGACCCGAATGGATCAAGTCTCTGTGCTTAAGTGTCATCCCTGGATCGGTATGCTGACACACACAGTACTCGAGGATTTATAACAGAGGTAAATCACATGTATAAAGTAACGTAAATACTATTACCTCAATCCAAAATAGCGGAAGTAACAAGGTTGTGGATTCCCATAAACACCAACGGCAAAGTTGAGTGTAGAAATCGTAACACTAACGTATCACTTACTCGTCGTAAGATCCTGCAACATGAGACGTTGCAGCCACAAAGGGTCAGTACATTGAATGTACTGGCAAATTCACACCATAGATCAACGATGAATAAGGCTATCACTACATGCATATTTGGCTGGTGGAAAAGCTCTATGGTTACAGTTTTGCGAAAAGCCAATTTTTCCCTACTACAAAGGAATATATTTTATTTAACTACAAAGTTGGTTGATAAAATATTGAGAAGGTAAACCCCCTCTCAACCCCAATTAAAAGTAATCATTAACCCAACAAATTAATTTAAGTAATATGATGAGATACTTAAGATACTCCAAGTACTAGATACTCAAGATTGTCCATAACCGGGGACACGGCTAATCATGATTAGATTGTACACTCTACAGAGGTTTGCGCACTTTTCCCCACAAGACTCGATCGCTTCCATTGGATTTCTCGCACTGCATGTTGTTTGAGAAACGGATGACCGAGACATAGTCTTTCAGAAACATTAACTCTCTACTCCGGGTAGACCATACCAAACCTACAAAACCCACTACCTGCTAATCCACATCTTCAAGAGCTTCACGTAACTTACTCAACTATGCTAGAGCCCATAATAGCTTGTGGCTGCACACGGAAGTTTCTAGCATGAAAATATCTCAGTTCCCTTTGAGCCTGGGTGGCGAACCATAGGATGATCACACGGTATATCCCCGGGATCTCCTAGGACAACACTGGTATATCCCTAGGTGTCCGGGCAAGTCCACTGGTATATCCCCAGGGTGCCCCTACCAATCCACCCAGATGTGTATTAAAGTTGCCACCTTAAGTTGAACCATTAAGTAAACAATATCACATCTGTCATGGAATACACTCAAACCCAATCCACGTCTACGAGAATAGCATGGAAATATAAGCATAACGTAGAAGTAACCCCCAAGGTTTCAATGCAGGACAATAGGTTCCTACCTCATCAACTACTTCCCAATACCCACATGTTAGCAAACCTACTCATGCAATGTTTGAGGGTGAAACTAATGCATAAAAACTAGGTATGAAAGGGATATGACCAAAGTGTGAACTTGCCTACAATGTTGATGAAGATGATTCGCACTCAAAACTCTTGATAGTTCTACTCGTCACACTCCGGTCAATCTATCGTAAGCAAGCAGTAGTAACCACACATAAGCAATCACTCAAAAGATCGGAAAGAATGAAGAAGACACTTCGAAAAGCATCAAAAACCAAGAAAATAACTCTTCCAACATAAAACAATTTCTAACAGTACCAAAATTATGTGAATTTGGCCTTATCAGAAAGTTTAGGTCAAGAGCTTCGATTTGCAAAAAGAATCAACTAAATCGGAGTTACAAAACTCAAGTTATGATCAAACGAAGTTCAAATTCAAATCTGATTTAATTCAAATTTTAAACTTTCAAAAACTTGTTTGAGTTGGATTACTGGATAGAGGAGATCGTAACGAAGAAGTGGGCGTTGGTTTCGTTGGATTTGGACAAACGAGCGAAAAGTTGTGAGTGTTTGAAGTCCAGGGGCTAATTTGTAAATAAAATATTCACGGACGGGTCCCTGGCCGAAATTAAAAAGAAAAAAAAAACTCTACCGAGCGAACATTCGCTGCCGAACGCTAGCTAATGAAAACCGTTCGCTAACTAGTTCGAAACAGAGAACGCTCTTTGAATAGCTCAAAAACTAAACCGGGTTTTAAAAAAAAGAGGAAGAACCAGATCGGATCGGGGCAACGGTTTATACCGGTTCAGGAGGTCCTTCGTCAAAAACCGGCGGCGGATCTTCGGCGGCTTCCCGCGGCGGCGGCCGGCGGCGAGGAGCGGGGCGACGGATCTGCTGTTATTTTTATGCCATGTAAACTTGATGCTACAGAGAGATCCATGCTTATTTTGAGATACTTCAGTAAGGATGTTTTGTACATATGGTTATGAGCTATCCATCCATGCCCCTGGTTGCATTTATAGCTTGCTGTAGATTGTTCATATCTTGCTCCAAAGTTGCTAAATGATGTTGCTGTCAGCCTGTTAACATGAACTTCAAGCTCACCAACATGCACCCTATGAACTTGCCATTGCCATTCTTAGCTTCATAAACATGTCTTCTTACTGTTGGTTGACTTTCCGTGCCATGTATTGCTCTGTGGTGAGTGGTTCAAGCTCACCAACATGCCTACTTATCGTTGTTCCTGCCATGTTTGAATCTGTCATATAACTTGCCATGTTTACATGGGTGCCATCATATTTTCTGTTCCTTTTTGGCTCTTGGTCAGTAAGGGACTTTTGTTCTATGGGTTTAGTAGATTCATGCCATACCTTTGTTTGCCATGATAAGTTCCTGTAACATGTTGTTTGATAGCTCTAAACATTGCAACCTGATGTTATTTCTGCTAAAGTTTGAAACTGTTATCATTTGCAATCTTGCCATGTGTGTTTGAGCATGTTCTAGTGATTTCTGGAGATAGCTCAGTGTTCATGTTTTGTTATGCTTTACCTGTACATCATGACCATGCCTTTTGTTTTCTAGTTGGGATGCTGTAGCTTGTTGTTTTGATGCTTGCAATATGCCTAGTTGCTGTTTTGGACAGATTGTTGCTATGACTTGTATAGTGTATGTGTTGAACCGTTGCTCCGTTTTGAGTGTGCTCTATATGAAACTTGCTTGATTTCGCATGTAGTTTCATATTATCATGTTGCATCCTTGTTTTGGGGTGTTTGCTTGATGTTTGGGTGCATTTTGCATCAATGCCATGTTTAACTTGTTTTGCTCATATCTTCTAGGCCGTAGCTCCGAACTAAATGAACTTTATATGTAACTTGACTAGAATTTCGTGTAGATCATATTGGTGCATCTTAACTTGCTGTTTAACAACTTGAACATAAGGTTTATTCAGATCTGGACCAATTTAGAAATTTGCATGAGGACTTACCGGAATTGTTATATGTTGTTCCCGGCCTCATTTAAACTTGCTTTGATGTGTTGCTCTTGTATGCATCATATCTTGCCATGAGTAGCTTCATGTAGCCTTGTCATGCATCATGCTTGTTGTGCATCATGCCTTGTTCATGTGTGGGGTGTTTACCATGTTGTGTGCTTCTTTTCGATAGTTCCTGTTTCGTTGCGATCGTGAGGATTCGTTCGTCTACGCTTGGTTCGTCTTTGTGGCTTCATCCGTTCGTCTTCTTCATGGAGTCATTCTTCTTCCTTGCGGGATTTCAGGCAAGATGACCGCTACCCTGGATCTCACTACTATCATTGCTATGCTAGTTGCTTCGTTCTATCTTTTGCTCCTCAAGCCTCCCAAATTGCCATGAACCTCTAACCTTTGACACCCTTCCTAGCAAACCATTGTTTGGCTATGTTACCGCTTTTGCTCAGCCCCTCTTATAGCTTTGTTAGTTGCAGGTGAAGTTGAAGATTTCTCCATGGTGGACATGATTATGTTGGGATATCACAATATCTCTTATTTAATTAATGCATCTATATACTTGGTAAAGGGTGGAAGACTCGGCCTTATGCCTAGTGTTTTGTTCCACTCTTGCCGCCCTAGTTCCCGTCATACCGGTGTTATGTTCCCGGATTTTCCGTTCCTTACGCGGTTGGGTGATTTATGGGACCCCCTTGACAGTTCACCTTGAATAAAACTCCTCCAGCAAGGCCCAACCTTGGTTTTACCATTGGCCTCACCACCACCTACTTTTTCCTTGGGAGTCGCTCTCTCGAGGGTCATCTTTATTTTAGCCCCCCCGGGCCAGTGCTTGTCTAAGTGTCGGTCCGAACCGAGCAACCTGCGGGGCCACCTCGGGGCAACTTGAGGGTTGGTTTTACTCGTAGCTTGACTTATCCGGTGTTGCCTTGAGAACGAGATATGTGCAGCTCCTATCGGGATTGTCGGCGCATCAGGCGGCTTTGCTGGTCTTGTTTTACCATTGTCGAAATGTCTTGTAAACCGGGATTCCGAGTCTGATCGGGTCTTCCTGGGAGAAGGAATATCCTTCGTTGATCGCGAGAGCTTATCATGGGCTAAGTTGGGACACCCCTATAGGGTTTAAACTTTTGAAAGCCGTGCCCGCGGTTATGGGCAGATGGGAATTTGTTAATGTCCGGTTGTAGATAACTTGACACCAGATCCGAATTAAAACGCATCAACCGTGTGTGTAGCCGTGATGGTCTCTTTTCGGCGGTGTCCGAGAAGTGAACACGGTCTTTGGGTTATGTTTGACATAAGTAGGAGTTCAGGATCACCTCTTGATCATTGCTAGCTTCACGACCGTTCTGTTTGCTCTCTTCTCGCTCTTATTTGCGTATGTTAGCCACCATATATGCTTAGTCGCTGCTGCAACCTCACCACTTTACCCCTTCCTTTCCCATTAAGCTTTGCTAGTCTTGATACCCATGGTAATGGGATTGCTGGGTCCTCGTGGCTCACAGATTACTACAACAACAGTTGCAGGTACATGTTGTGCGATGATCATGACGCGAGAGTGATGCTTGCTTGCGTTGAGTTCTTCTTCTGCTTCTTCGATCAGGGGATATGTTCCAGGTCGGCAGCCTGGGCTAGCAGGGTGGATGTCGTTTGAGTTTCTGTTTGTGTTTTTCATCCGTAGTCGGATGGTGCTCTTATGTAAGATGATGTTGTATTCGTGTGGCATTGTATGCCTTTTGTATGTATCCCTATCTATTATGTAATGTTGATGTAATGATATCCACCTTGCAAAAGCGTTTCAATATGTGGTTCTATCCTTGGTGGGACCTTCGAGTCTCTTTAGGATAGTATCGCATATTGGGCGTGACAAGTTGGTATCAGAGCCTCGACCGACCTTAGGAGCCCCCTTGATTGATCGTGTAGTTTGGCCATTGTTGAGTCTAGAAGAAAACTATTTTCGGAGCCTAGTTATATCGGAGAGTAGGAATTCTTTTTACTCCTCAGCCCCTTTGTCGCTCTGGTAAGGAATCTTGACGTAGGTGTTTTGAATTACTCCTCTTCCCCTTCAAATTTTTCTTTAGGATCACATGGTTAGTTTTTTGTTCGTTGTTCCTCAGTTCTTTGCATCCGGTGCATTTCTCGTCAAGTTGACTCGAACCTCTTCATCTTTGAGTTCAATTCTCAGTTGTTTTTCCCCACCCGCCCACCCTTTTTCTCCTTGGAGCCGGAGTCCATAATCGAGTATGCTTTCTACTCGTGCGAAGTCTTTGCTTTCTTTCCTCAATGATTTCAACCGGTGTTTTCTCTTCAAGTTATTCGTCGGTTCTACCTTCCAAGTCGCCTTTGTTTTCCCGCCCTCCCACCCTTTTTATTCCCGGAGTCTGAGTCTCTTTCGACCATCAATTTCATTCGTGTGGAGCCTCTTCAGTCTTTCCTCAGTTGTTTCAACCGGTGAATTCTCTTTTGTTCGTCATTCTTCATCTCTTTTTCTTTTCCGGTGGATTCAATTCATGTTTTTTTGGGTGATCATATTCTTTTTCCTTCGATCAAGTTTTCTCCTTGCTCGTGTGCCTCTCGCCAGTTTATCCTTCCGGAGTGTTCAAGACATCTCAGGAGATTCGCCTGTGTTCGAATTAATTCGAGGTTGCCACCTCATTCAAATATTTCAATTGTTCCGATGCATCATCTATCTGTTCAACATCCCTTTCGAACGGTGTTTTCTCTTTAGTGGGCCCTAACCCACAGGTCTTTTCCCAAGATCTTACCTGACTCTTCTAATTCCGCCGGAGTTATTCTTAATTCTTTTCAAGTGTGACGTAAGAATGGATTTCATCAGTCAGTTGCCTTTCCAAGATCGATTTCAAATCATTTCATTGTTGGCTCAACCTCTTTGTTTTTCATTCTTCCGGAGTATCTCAGTAATTTTGGTGGTGTTTCTCGTCGTCATTTGAAGACCGAAGAAGAGTTTGTCCTCTAAATTTTGTCCGTTCTCTCGAAGTTTTGTGGTTCTAGTTTCGTGCTATCGTCTCGAATTATTCCATTTGTCAGATATTCTTTTCATCCATCCGGAGTATTTTAGGAGTTGTGTTCCCGTTTCTTTTCACCGGAGGCATCATTTTAGCTACCATTATCCAATTACCCCGGCGCTTCGTTCAAGTGTTCTTTAATCACCTCATGATCTCTTCGTTCTTTTGCATCTAAATACCCTCAAGCATATTTGTTCTTCTAATTCTTCCCGGTGATTCATTCTCTTTTGTCAGTCATTTCCGAATTCTAACGGTGGTTCTTTCATATTCTTTTTCCTTCATTATCATTTTAGTCCATTCTTTCTTTCGAATCCTACCGGTGGTTCATGAAGACCTTCTCAAGTTTGCGATATGTCACTTCTCAATTCTTTTTCAAGAAGAATAAGTAGTATGCGAAATCCATTGCTTCGCATCAATTTAATTTGATGAAGGATAAGCATACAATAAATCTTATTATTATTTCATCCAAGTGAGTAATACCTTTTCTTCGGAGTTTGTTCTTGTTGAATAAATTCTAGTTCCAAGTGTTTTCATCTTTTCTTTTCCAGAGTTCAAATTTTCCTTGGACATTTCGTCGGTACCTCCATCTAAATCATCGCAAGCTTTAATCTTATTATTTCATCCTTTATTCTATCTCATCATCCTTTTGTCACCGGAGTTCTTCATGGTGGTTCTTCATGATTTATTTCATTCCTGAAGAGTTCATCAAGTATCATTCCATCTTCTTAAGTTCATGTTCTATTCTTTCCATGTTCAGCCGGAGTGCCGTCTAAATTCTTTTGTTCATTCATTTTCTATCTTGTTCTAACCGGAGTGCTTTCTTAGTCTATCTGATGCCGTGAGCTTTCGATTCTTGTCATTCTCGTCGCTCCTCTCTTCTTCTCGAGTGCTCTCGATTCCTTGATTCTTCTCTTGAGTTCTTGTTTCACCTCATCCCTTTTTCACTTCCATCTCGGTCCTAAGATCTCGGGACGAGATCTCTTGTTAGTGGAGGAGTGTTGTAACGCCCCGGATCCGATGCACCAGGTGTCTGTCAGTTATTCGTCGTTGTTGCCATGTCATGTGCTTGTGTGTTGCATTTTATCATGTCATCATGTGCATCTCATTTTGCATACGTGTTCATCTCATGCATCCGAGCATTTTCCCCGTTGTCCGTTTCGCGATCCGGCACTCCTATGTCCTCCGGCGTCCCCCTTTTGTCTTCTGTTGTGAGTGGGCGTTAAACTTTCTTGGAATGGACCGAGGTTTGCCAAGCGGCCTTGGTATAGCACCGGTAGACCGCCTGTCAAGTTTCATGCCATTTGGAGGTCGTTTGATACTCCAACGGTTAACCGGGTAACTGTAAAAGCCTCTTTGTGTTGCACCCCAACACCCCTCCAAAGTGGCCCAAAACCCAGCAAACTCCTCTCCATGCTCTCGGTCGTTCGATCACGATCGCGTGGCCGAAAACCGCACCTCATTTGGACTCTCCTAGCTCCCTCTACCTATTTATAGACCCTCTCCCCCAAAATTCTCGGTCTAACCCTAGACTTCTTCCCCTCGCGCAGCCGGACACATCTCCACCGCCGCCGGACATGTCCGCGCCGCCTCCCCCGCCGAATCCGGAGCCGCCAAGTGTCGCGCCGCCGTCCTCCGCCGCCGCGGCCCGCGGAGCCCATCGCGGGCCCGCGCGGGCCCTCGCGCCGCCGCCGCCTGGTCCGCGCATCGCGCCCGCGGCCGGATCCCCGCGGTGCCGCCTCCTCGCCTTCGCCGGCGACCGGCGCCGCCGACCGCCGCGCTCGTCCTCCGAGCAGCCCGCGCCCCGCCGTCGTGGTGCACCGTCGCCATGCGCCGCGGCCTCGGCCCTGGCCTCCCCCGCGCCCGCGGCCTCCAGCCGCCGGTGGTCGGCGCCGCCCCTGCCGGTCTCGCCTCGCCGGGGCCGCGCCGCCCCGCCGCCCCCGTCGCCTCCCCGTCGCCTCCTCCGCCTCCCCTTGCCGGGATCCGGCCGGATCCGGCAAGATCCGGCCCGGATCCGCCGCGCGCGCCCGTCCCCGGCCCCTTCTCCGGCCATCCTCGACTCCCGCGCCGCCGTTGACTTTTCTGAGGTGGTATAAATCTGCTAAGTCCCGAATATTTTGCATTATCATGTCATGTTCATCGCATCATAACTTGCTGCATACTACTCCATTTCATGCGTGTAATATGTCAAATTGTTCGCCTCGACGAGTACTTCATTTCACTCCATTGCATCATGTTCATTTGAGTTCATCTTGATACCTAAATCATCATTGCAAGAGTGCATGTTGCTGTTAATCTGCTGAAACTGTTATAACTTGATGATTTGTCATTTTTGCCATGTTTGATGTGTGCATCCTATGAGGTTGATGTCTACATGTGTTTTGAACTATGCCATGTCCTATTTACAGAGGTGCTTACCATGTATTTTTGTGATCAATGTGGTGACTAGCACAAGCATGTAAACTAGGCCTCGTGATGTTGCTGATTTCAGTCCCTGTTCTGCTGTTATTTTTATGCCATGTAAACTTGATGCTACAGAGAGATCCATGCTTATTTTGAGATACTTCAGTAAGGATGTTTTGTACATATGGTTATAAGCTATCCATCCATGCCCCTGGTTGCATTTATAGCTTGCTGTAGATTGTTTATATCTTGCTCCAAAGTTGCTAAATGATGTTGCTGTCAGCCTGTTAACATGAAGTTCAGTTTTGCCATGTGATTTCCTAGTGACCCACGCACGCTATGAACTTGCCATTGCCATTCTTAGCTTCATAAACATGTCTTCTTACTGTTGGTTCCCTTTCCATGCCATGTATTGCTCTGTGGTGAGTGGTTCAAGCTCACCAACATGCCTACTTATCGTTGTTCCTGCCATGTTTGAATCTGTCATATAACTTGCCATGTTTACATGGGTGCCATCATATTTTCTGTTCCTTTTTGGCTCTTGGTTAGTAAGGGACTTTTGTCCTATGGGTTTAGTAGATTAATGCCATGCCTTTGTTTGCCATGATAAGTTCCTGTAACATGTTGTTTGATAGATCTAAACATTGCAACCTGATGTTATTTCTACTCAAGTCTGAAACTGTTATTATTTGCAATCTTGCCATGTGTGTTTGAGCATGTTCTAGTGATTTTTGGAGATAGCTCAGTGTTCATGTTTTGTTATGCTTTACCTGTACATCATGACCATGCCTTTTGTTTTCTAGTTGGGATGCTGTAGCTTGTTGTTTTGATGCTTGCAATATGCCTAGTTGCTGTTTTGGACAGATTGTTGCTATGACTTGTATAGAGTGTATGTGTTGAACCGTTGCTCCGTTTTGAGTGTGCTCTATATGAAACTTGCTTGATTTTGCATGTAGTTTCATATTATCATGTTGCATCCTTGTTTTGGGGTGTTTGCTTGATGTTTGGGTGCATTTTGCATCAATGCCATGTTTAACTTGTTTTGCTTATATCTTCTAGGCCGTAGCTCCGAACTAAATGAACTTTATATGTAACTTGACTAGAATTTCGTGTAGATCATATTGGTGCATCTTAACTTGCTGTTTAACAACTTGAACATAAGGTTTATTCAGATCTGGACCAATTTCGAAATTTGCGTGAGGACTTACCGGAATTGTTATATGTTGTGCCTGGCCTCATTTAAACTTGCTTTGATGTGTTGCTCTTGTATGCATCATATCTTTCCATGAGTAGCTTCATGTAGCCTTGTCATGCATCATGCTTGTTGTGCATCATGCCTTGTTTATGTGTGGGGTGTTTACCATGTTGTGTGCTTCTTTTCGATAGGTCCTGTTTCGTTGTGATCGTGAGGATTCGTTCGTCTACGCTTGGTTCGTCTTCGTGGCTTCATCCATTCGTCTTCTTCATGGACTCATTCTTCTTACTTGCAGGATTTCAGGCAAGATGACCGCTACCCTGGATCTCACTACTATCATTGCTTTGCTAGTTGCTTCGTTCTATCGCTATGCTGCGTTACCTATCTTTTGCTCCTCAAGCCTCCCAAATTGCCATGAACCTCTAACCTTTGACACCCTTCCTAGCAAACCATTGTTTGGCTATGTTACCGCTTTTGCTCAGCCCCTCTTATAGCGTTGTTAGTTGCAGGTGAAGTTGAAGATTTCTCCATGGTGGACAGGATTATGTTGGGATATCACAATATCTCTTATTTAATTAATGCATCTATATACTTGGTAAAGGGTGGAAGACTCGGCCTTATGCCTGGTGTTTTGTTCCACTCTTGCCGCCCTAGTTTCCGTCATACCGGTGTTATGTTCCCGGATTTTGCGTTCCTTACGCGGTTGGGTGATTTATGGGACCCCCTTGACAGTTCACCTTGAATAAAACTCCTCCAGCAAGGCCCAACCTTGGTTTTACCGTTTGCCTCACCACCACCTACTTTTCCCTTCGGAGTCGCTCTCTCGAGGGTCATCTTTATTTTAGCCCCCCCGGGCCAGTGCTTGTCTAAGTGTTGGTCCGAACCGAGCAACCTGCGGGGCCACCTCGGGGTAACTTGAGGGTTGGTTTTACTCGTAGCTTGACTTATCCGGTGTTGCCCTGAGAACGAGATATGTGCAGCTCCTATCGGGATTGTCGGCGCATCAGGCGGCTTTGCTGGTCTTGTTTTACCATTGTCGAAATGTCTTGTAAACCGGGATTCCGAGTCTGATCGGGTCTTCCTGGGAGAAGGAATATCCTTCGTTGATCGCGAGAGCTTATCATGGGCTAAGTCGGGACACCCCTGCAGGGTTTAAACTTTCGAAAGCCGTGCCTGCTGTTATGGGCAGATGGGAATTTGTTAATGTCCGGTTGTAGATAACTTGACACCAGATCTGAATTAAAACGCATCAACCGTGTGTGTAGCCATGATGGTCTCTTTTCGGCGGAGTCCGGGAAGTGAACACGGTCTTTGGGTTATGTTTGACGTAAGTAGGAGTTCAGGATCACCTCTTGATCATTGCTAGCTTCACGACCATTCCGTTTGCTCTCTTCTCGCTCTTATTTGCGTATGTTAGCCACCATATATGCTTAGTCGCTGCTGCAACCTCACCAGTTTACCCCTTCCTTTCCCATTAAGCTTTGCTAGTCTTGATACCCATGGTAATGGGATTGCTGGGTCCTCGTGGCTCACAGATTACTATAACAATAGTTGCAGTTATAGGTTGTGCGATGATCATGACGCGAGAGCGATGCTTGCTTGCGTTGAGTTCTTCTTCTGCTTCTTCGATCAGGGGATAGGTTCTAGGTCGGCAGCCTGGGCTAGCAGGGTGGATGTCGTTTGAGTTTCTGTTTGTGTTTTTCATCCGTAGTCGGATGGTGCTCTTATGTAAGATGATGTTGTATTCGTGTGGCATTGTATGCCTTTTGTATGTATCCCTATCTATTATGTAATGTTGATGTAATGATATCCACCTTGCAAAAGCATTTCAATATGCGGTTCTATCCTTGGTGGGACCTTCGAGTCTCTTTAGGATAGTATCACATATTGGGCGTGACAGTTTCGTTGGATTTGGACAAATGAGCGAAAAGTTGTGAGTGTTTGAAGTCCAGGGACTAAT
The DNA here is from genome assembly GCF_018294505.1 of Triticum aestivum. Taxonomy (NCBI): domain Eukaryota; kingdom Viridiplantae; phylum Streptophyta; class Magnoliopsida; order Poales; family Poaceae; genus Triticum; species Triticum aestivum. The sequence continues at coordinate 425,253,634 of NC_057804.1, forward strand.
CTATAAATAAAATATTCACGGACGGGTCCCTGGCCGAAATTAAAAAGAAAAAGAAAAACTCTACCGAGCGAACGTTCGCCGCCGAATGCTAGCTAATGAAAACCGTTCGCTAACTAGTTCTAAACAGAGAACACTCTTTGAATAGCTCAAAAACTAAACCGGGTTTTAAAAAAAACGAGAAAGAACCAGATTGGACCGGGGCAACGGTTTATACCGGTTCAGGCGGTCCTTCGTCGAAAACCGGTGGCGGATCTCCGGCGGCTTCCCGCGGCGGCGGGCGGTGACGAGGAGCGGGGCGACGGCTGCGGGCGTTGGCGGCGACGGGCGAAGACGGCGTGGGGCGGCGCAGCAAGCGGAGGAGCCGGCGAGGTAGACTACGGTGGCGCGGGCGGAGTGCGGCGGCGGTGGCGCTGGTGCAGAGCAGCGGCGGGGGCGGCAGTTGCGGGCTCCGGCGAGATGCGGGTGAAGGCGGCGGCGCGAGCAGAGAGAAAAACGGTGCCGGTGCGGCGCATTTATAGGAGGGGAGGGGGCGACGGCGGCTTGGGGAAGGGGCCAAGGAGAGGCCGGGGCGGACACGGCGGCGGCGGCGATGCCGTGGCGGCTCGGGACTTCGTCCCGAGCTCGGGGACTAGCGGCGCGAGCGACGTGGGCTGGCTGGGTCGTGGCCTGGCTGGCTAGCTGGGCCGGCCCAGTCGGCGGAAGTTCTTTTTTTTAAACAAACAAACAAAAATAAAAACAAAAGAAAAATTGAAATATTGTATAGGCATATAATATATCAAAATTTTTAGAAAAATATTTTCTACGACTTGAACATTATTATAAAGTCAAATAAAATACACACAAATTCAAATAAAGCAAAGAGTGCTTCTTCCCTAATAAAATCCAACAAAAATCATTTTTAAAAATACCAAAATGATTTCAAATTTACTTCTCTCCAATTTTCTGATGTAGGGAATCATGTTACCCCATTTTCCATATATTTTATTTTTGGAGAAAAATAATTTGAATAAAACTCAAATAACTCCAAATTGAAATAATTTCCAAAAGGGCTTTGAATTTGATCCTTTGAAACTCCCAACTCATATTTCATTTTTTTGAAGAAGTCATTTTATCTTCGCTCGTGAAAATCATTGAGTTGCATGAAGTTTATGAATAGAAATATTTCCAAATGAAATTCAAATATTTTCAAATACCCTTTTATTTAATTAAATGGAAGAAGTCATATCATCTTCGCTCAAGGGTTTTGTATTTGAAAAGAATTTGAATCCACGGAGATCACGAATGCAAAATGAAAGTTTGGGACAGTCCTTTTATTCCCTCTCATTTAACTTTCAAAAAGTTTCGAATTTCACTCAATTTCACACAATCAATCAAACAATCAATCAAATCTATCTATTTAAATATAACATTCCAAAATTTAGAATTTTGGGATTTTGCAGCGGTAGTACCGCAGGGTCCAGCGGTAGTGCCGCTTCTGGTGAGCGGTAGTACCGCTAGCTCCGGCCCTGACCTGGCACATGCGGAACTAGGCGCGGAAGTAATTTTTTACTTCCGCCCCCACGCGGTAGTACAGCTCCCTGCTAGCGGTAGTACCGTGCCGGATTTTCGCACAGTCCTAAACTCCGCGGAAGTAGCCACGGACGTAATTTATTTAGTCTGTGCCTTTCCAACCCAGTTGAGCCCTGCCTTGTGGTAGTACCACAAGGGCGCGCGGTAGTAACGCTCCGGCGGTTCTACTGCTTGTTGCTATACGCAACAGGGTCTCATTTGGCCACTGTCGCGCGAGCGGTAGTACCGCAACATCAAGCGGTAGTACCGCAACCCCTTGCGGTAGTACCGCAAGCGTGTGCAGTAGTATGCGTGTCGCGGTTTGAGTGGGTGGGTAACGGTTTGGATCTTTCCCCCACTATATAAAGGTGGTCTTCTTCCACAAGAAGACCACCTATTGCCTCCCTAAGCTCCATTGTTGCTCAAAGCTCCATTTTCACCCGATCTCTCTCCCTAGCCAATCAAACTTGTTGATTTTCTAGGGATTGGTTGAGAAGGCCCCGATCTACACTTCCACCAAGAGAAATTTGATTCCCCTCACTAATCCCTTGTGGATCTTGTTACTCTTGGGTGTTTGAGCACCCTAGATGGTTGAGGTCACCGCGGAGCCATATTCCATTGTGGTGAAGCTTCGTAGTGTCGTTGGGAGCCTCTGACTAAGTTGTGGAGACTGCCCCAACCTTCTTTGCAAAGGTTCAGTCACCGCCTCCAAGGGCACCAATAGTGGAATCACAACATCTCGCATTGTGTGAGGGCGTGAGGAGAATACGGTGGCCCTAGTGGCTTCTTGGGGAGGATTGTGCCTCCACACTGCTCCAACAGAGACGTACTTCCTCTCAAAGGGAAGGAACTTCGGTAACACATCCTCATCTCCACCGGCTCCACTCTTGGTTATCCCTTACCTTTACTTGTGCAAGCTTATATTGTGTTGTATCCCTTGCTTGCTTGTGTGCTTGTTGTTGTTGCATCATATAGGTTGCTCACCTAGTTGCATGTCTAGACAATCTACTTTGAGGCAAAGTTTAATTTGGTAAAGAAAAGTTAAAAATTGTTAGTTTATTCACCCCCTCCAGTCAACTATATCGATCCTTTCAATTGGTATCAGAGCCTCGTATCTAAGGACTTTGCCATCCGAAGATTATGGTTGGCACCACAGACGAGGTGGAGGAGCACCCCGGTGCGAATCCCACTTTGTCTGTGGTAGATGGGGGATCCTCGGTCTCTCGTGAGGAGTTCAATGTGGACTTGGACACATTGAAAACCTCTATGACTACCGAGGTCAAAGGCATGCTTAAGAATTTCCTTAATGGTCTTAAATTATCCACCGCACTGTTGGACGTGGTCGATCCCACTAACAAGGTGACGGATCCTAACTCCAACAAGGGGGAAGCTACTAGTGATCAAGTTCCTTTGACTAGTGGTAGAAGTGGAAATGGCATCTTTGCCCATGTTGAACCTCCAATTACTTATGGAGGACCGGTTCCTTCCACGCATATGAATCATGTTGGTCCTCCTCCTAAGCTTGTGAGCAATGAGGATTTTGCCTCTTGGGTCTATCGCTTTAAATGTCATTAAATCATAGTTCTACTAATCTTTGGAGAATTATTGAGCAAAATTTCTACCCGCACGACCCAAACAACTTCACTCCTAGAGAAGGCATGAATCATCAATTCAACAAGTCCGCTCTCTTCATTCTCCAAGAAGCAATTCCACCCGAAGATATTGCGCATCTCCAACCTTTCACCGTGGCCAAGGAAGCATGGCAACATGTTGTTTCCATTTACAAGGGAAGCACAAGCATTCAACGCTCAAACTTTGAAGTGGTGCAAGATGAAGCCGATGAGTTTGTAATGAATGAAGATTAAGAACCTCGAGAGCTCTACCGGAGATTAACCACTCTTGCGGTCTCTCTCCGAGATCATGGGAGCAAGGATACAAATGATAATTGGACCAAGCACAAGTTTCTCAAGTCCATGATGCCTTACCATAAGGCCATGTCCTTGATAACCCACAAGTATAGGGGATCGCAACCGTTTTTGAGGGTAGAGTATTCAACCCAAATTTATTGATTCGACACAAGGGGAGCCAAAGAATATTCTCAAGTATTAGTAGTTGAGTTGAAAATTCAACCACACCTGGATAATTTAATATCTGCAGCAAAGTATTTAGTAGTAAAGTAGTATGGAAGTTACAGTAATGATGGCAAAAGTAGCAATAGCAGTTTTGTAGTAATTGTAACAGTGGCAACGGTAAAGTAACTAATCTATATCAAGAACGGTAAAATCTACGGGCACATAATTCCTATTTGCAACAATAAGAATGTCATTGATCCTTCCCATAGGTTTCTTAATGGTGGAATCCGCAAGGTGCAAATTTAAAGAGCAATCATCAAAATCATGGAAACCTAGCACATCGCATAAAGTTTTCGGAATTGTGGAAACACTAGCACCCAAATCACATAAAGCATAGCATTCATGATGTTTAATTTTAATTTTAATAGTAGGTTCCCACTAATCATAAAGTTTTCTAGGTATAGAAACTTCCAAGTCAAGTTTTTCCTCATAAGATTGCATCAAGGCATCAACAATATGTTTGGTAAAAGTTTTTTTGACTATAAGCATGAGGAGAATTCAACACGGATCGCAACAAAGAAATACAATCTATTAAAGAACAATTATCATAATTAAATTCCTTGAAATCTATAATAGTGGGTTCAATACTATGTAAAGTTTTGACCTCTCCAATCCCACTTTTACCAAATTTAACATCAAGATCTAAAAACTCTGAATCATTGGGACACCTTTTAACTAAAATTGAATCATATCCAGTCCCATCATTATCAAGATTCATATTGCAAAACAAAGATTTAATAGGGGCACATCAATAACTTTTATATCTTCATCATTATTTTCATGGAAACTAGAAGAACATGCTTTTATAAAGCAATCTTTCTTAGCATGCATTCTAGTGGTTCTTTCTTTGCACTCATCAATGGAAATTCTCATGGCTTTGAGAGACTCATTGATATCATGCTTAGGTGGAATAGATCTAAGTTTCAAAGAATCAACATCAAAAGAAAGCCTATCAACGTTCCTAGCCAATTCATCAACTTTAAGCAAATTTCTTCAAGCAAAGCATTAAGATTCTTTTGAGAGATCATAAATTCTTTAAGACTATTCTCAAAATCAGAGGGCATCTTATTAAAATTTCCATAGGGGTTGTTGTAGGAATTTCCATAATTATTAGAGGAGTTACTAGGAAACGGCCTAGAATTAAAGTTTCCTCTATACGCGTTGTTACCAAAATTATTCCTACCAACAAAATTCACATCCATAGATTCATTATTATTCTCAATCAAAGTAGACAAAGGCATATCATTAGGATCAATAGGAGCACTCTTAGTAGCAAACAATTTCATAAGTTCATCCATCTTTCCACTTAAAACATTAGTCTCATCTATAGCATGCACTTTTTTACTAGTAGATCTTTCGATGTGCCATTGAGAATAATTAACCATAATGTTATCAAGGAGTTTAGTAGATTCTCCTAAGGTGATTTACATAAAAGTGCCTCCCGCGGCCGAATCTAAAAGATTTCTAGAAGCAAAATTCAATCCGGCATAAAAAATTTGTATGATCATCCATAAATTCAAACCATGAGTAGGACAATTGCGAATCATTAATTTCATTCTTTCCCAAGATTGGGCAACATGCTCATGATCAAGTTGTTTAAAATTCATAATATCGTTTCTAAGAGAGATGATTTTAGCGGGAGGAAAATACTTAGAGATAAGAGCATCTTTGCACTTATTCCATGAATCAATACTATTTTTAGGCAAAGACGAAAACCAAGTTTTAGCATGATCTCTAAGTGAAAACGGAAATAACTTCAATTTAACAATATCATTATCCGTATCTTTCTTCTTTTGCATATCACACATGTCAACAAAGTTGTTTAGATGAGTAGCGACATCTTCACTAGGAAGGCTAGATAATTGATCTTTCATAACAAGATTCAACAAAGCAGCATTGATTTCACAAGATTCAGCATCTGTAAGAGGAGCAATCAGAGTGCTAAGGAAATCATTATTATTGGTATTGGAAAAGTCATACAATTTGGTATTATCTTGAGCCATCGTAACAAGCAATCCAACACACAAGCACACAAAAAGGCAAGCGAAAGAGAGAGGAGAACGGGAAAGAGAGGACGAATAAAACGACAAGGGTGAAGTGGGGGAGAGGAAAATGAGAGGCAAATGGCAAATAAAGTAATGCGAGGGAGATGAGTTTGTGATGGGTACTTGGTATGCCTTGACTTGAGCAAAGACCTCCCCGGCAACAGCGCCAGAAATCCTTCTTGCTACCTCTTGAGCACTACGTTGGTTTTCCCTTGAAGAGGAAAGGGTGATGCAGCAAAGTAGCGTAAGTATTTCCCTCAGTTTTTGAGAACCAAGGTGTCAATCTAGTAGGAGGCTCCTCAAAAGTCCCACACACCTACACAAACAAACAAGAACCTCGCAACCAACGCGATAAAGGGGTTGTAAATCCATTCACGGAAACTTGCGAAAGTGAGATCCGATAGAGATAATAAGATAAGATAAATATTTTTGGTATTTTTATGATATAGATTGGAAAGTAAAGATGCAAATAAAAGATAGATGAAAAACTTATATGATAGAAGATAGACCCGAGGGCCATAGGTTTCACTAGTGGCTTCTCTCAAGATAGCATAAGTATTACGATGGGTGAACAAATTGCTGTCGAGCAATTGATAGGAAAGTGCATAGTTATGAGAATATCTAGGCATGATGATATATATAGGCATCACGTCCGCAACAAGTAGATGGAAACAATTCTGCATCTACTACTATTACTCCACACATCGACCGACCCTTGCCTGCATCTAGAGTATTAAGTTCATGAGAACAGAGTAACGCATTAAGAAAGATGACATGATGTAGAGGGATAAACTCAAGCAATATGATATAAACTCCATCTTTTTATCCTTGATGGCAACAATATAATACGTGCCTTGCTGTCACTGGGAAAGGACACCGCAAGATTGAACCCAAAGCTAAGCACTTCTCCCGTTGCAAGAAAGATCAATCTAGTAGGCAAAACCAAACTAATAATTCGAAGAGACTTGCAAAGATAACCAATCATACATAAAAGAATTCAAAGGAGATCCAAATATTTCTCATAGATAAACTTGATCATAAACCCATAATTCATCGGATCTCGACAAACACACCGCAAAAAGAGTTACATCAAACTTTGTATTGCGATTCAAAGAGAGAGAAGAAGCCATCTAGCTAATAACTATGGACCTGAAGGTCTGTGGTCAACTACTCCCAACTCATCGAAGAGGCCTTGGAGATGACGTAGAGGCCCTCCATGGTCGATTCCCCCTCCGGCGGAGCGCCGGCAAAGGCTCCAAGACGGGATTCCGCGGATACAAAAGGTTGCGGTGGTGGAATTAGGTTTTCATGGTGCTCCTGGATGTTCTCGGGGTACGTGGATATATATAGGAGAAAGAAGTAGGTCGGTGGAGCCATGAGGGGCGCGCCGGACACCCTCGTGGCCACCTCGTTTGCTTCTTGACGTCCACTCCAAGTCTCCTGGGTTGCGTTTGTTCCAAAAAGATCGCTCCCGAAGGTTTCATTCCGTTTGGACTCCGTTTGATATTCCTTTTCTTCGAAACACTGAAATAGGCAAAAAAACATCAATTCGGGCTGGGCCTCCGGTTAGTAAGTTAGTCCCAAAAATGATATAAAAGTGTAAAGTAAAGCCCATAAACATTGAAAACAGGTAATATAATAGCATGGAACAATAAAAAATTATAGATACATTGGAGAAGTATCACAAAGCCGCATCCGAAGCCTTATTGAGAAGGACACCAGTCTCATCGATGTGATCCAAGTAATGCTAGTCCGCCGGATCCTACCCTGTCAGCGACGCCCTCTCCGCATGTGGGAATTTAATCCGAAAGGTCCACAAACTCTTCAGTACCTCTCTGGAACGATGCTCAAAGATATGTGGAATTGTTCTTTGGCGCACGAAAACAATGGCCGGGTACTACAGAAGACATCGGCCTTGACTGCAACAATCTGGATACTCCGGCAAGTACTCGACCCCCGAACATGACATAATCAAATTATTCATGACAATGTACTGATAGTCTGATAACACTTTATTCGGCCAGAGCTGGGTAAAGAAGGCGAAGAGAATCTGATGTTCGGCTCCACTTCCCAAAGATACTGTCGATCTGTTGTTAACGAGGATGCTAGCTCCGGCGCCATATCAAGTGCCGGGGGGGGGAGATAAAGAAGAGGACGAATAGGCCCAAGGCAGCTTCCACTCTGGAGGCTCACCAGGCAATTCGTCCGGTGAGATTAGAACTCCCACTTCCAAAGGTGGAAGGGAAGGGCAAACTGACATCCCTTCTCCCCATGGGAAGAAAAGGGCCGCTTTAGAAGACTTGGAAAGAGAAGCTCGTAAGCGGGGGAAGGTATCCCAGTCAGGGGGTGATATTGACACGCAGTCACCCTACAAAGTGTTGGGGAACATAACAATAATTCCAAATTTTCTATGCATCACCAAGATCAATCTATGGAGAGACTAGCAACGAGAGAGAGGGGAGTGCATCTTCATACCCTTGAAGATCGTGATGCGGAAGCGTTACAAGAACGCGGTTGGTGGAGTCTTACTCGCAACGATTCAGATCGCGGTCAGTTCTGATCTAAGTGCAGAACGGATGGCGCCTCCAGGTTCAACGCACGTACAGCCCGGGGACGTCTCCTCCTTCTTGATCCAACAAGGGGAGAGGAGAAGTTGAGGGAGAACTCCGACAGCACGACGGCGTGGTGGTGGTGGAGCTCGTGGTTCTCCAGCAGGGCTTCGCCAAGCACTACGGAGGAGGAGGAGGTGTTGGAGGAGGGAGAGGGCTGCGCCAGGGGAGAGGTTCAGCTGCCCTCTCACCCCTCCACTATATATAGGGGCAAGGGGAGAGGGGGAGGCGCCCTAGGGTTTCCCCTAGGGGGCGGCGGCTAAGTAGATTGGATCTCCCTAGGGAAAATCCTAGGGAGACTTGCCCCCCAAGCCAAACATGTGGAGGATTGCCTCCCGAGCCAGGTGGAGGCGCCCCACCTCCCCAAATAACGTGGGAAAGGGTGTGGGGGGCGCACCACCCCTTAGTGGGCTGGTTTGCCCCTTCCCCTTTGGCCCATGAGGCCCTCCAACACTTGCCGGGGCTCCCAAAACACCTTTCGGTCATGCTGGCCATAGCCTGGTACCCTCGGAACACTTCCGGACTCCAATACCCTTCGTCCAATATATCGATCTTCACCGCCGGACCATACCGTAACTCCTTGTGATGTCCGAGATCACATCCGGGACTCCGAACTACCTTTGGTAACCATATACTATTTTCCATAACAACTCTAGCGTCACCGAACCTTAAGTGTGTAGACCCTACGGGTTCGGGAATCATGCAGACATGACCGAGACATCTCTCCGGCCAATAACCAACAGCAGGATCTGGATACCCATGTTGGCTCCCACATGTTCCACGATGATCTCATCGGATGAACCATAATGTCGGGGATTCAAGCAATCCCGTATGCAATTACCTTTGTCAATCGGTACGTTACTTGCCCAAGATTCGATCGTCGGTATCCCAATACCTCGTTCAATCTTGTTACCGGCAAGTCACTTTACTCGTTCCATAATGCATGATACCATGACTAACTACTTAGTCACATTGAGCTCATTATGATGATGCATTACCGAGTGGGCCCAGCGGTACCTCTCCGTCATACGGAGTGACAAATCCCAGTCTCAATTCGTTCCAACCCAACAGACACTTTCGGAGATACCTGTAGTGCACCTTTATAGCCACCCAATTACATTGTGACGTTTGGTACACCCAAAGCATTCCTACAGTATCCGGGAGTTGCACAATCTCATGGTCTAAGTAAATGATACTTGACATTAGAAAAGCTTTAGCAAACAAACTACACGATCTTGTGCTATGCTTAGGATGGGTCTTGTCCATCACATCATTCTCCTAATGATGTGATCCCATTATCAATGGCATCCAATGTCCATGGTCAGGAAACCATAACCATCTATTAATCAACGAGCTAGTCAACTAGAGGCTCACTAGGGACATGTGGTCTATGTATTCACACATGCATTACGGTTTCCAGTTAATACAATTACAGCATTACGGCCTTATGAACTATGGTTTGTTAAGAAACCAAAGTTGTCGTTTCTTAAAGTTTGGGGCTGCGATGCTTATGTGAAAAAGTTTCAACCTGATAAGCTCAAACCCAAATCGGAGAAGTGCGTCTTCATAGGATACCCAAAAGGAAACTGTTGGGTACACCTTCTATCATAGATCCGAACTATGCGTTAGGCGGATGGTAACAGGAGACAAGGGACATGATGTTTTTACCCAGGTTCAAGCCCTCTCGATGGAGGTAAAACCCTACTCCTACTTGATTAATATTGATGATATGGGTAGTACAAGAGTAGATCTACCACGAGATGAAAGAGGCTAAACCCTAGAAGCTAGCCTATGGTATGATTGTTGTTCGTCCTACGGACTAAAACCCTCCGGTTTATATAGACACCGGAGAGGGTTAGGGTTACACAGAGTCGGTTACAATGGTAGGAGATCTACATATCCGTATCGCCAAGCTTGCCTTCCAAGCCAAGGAAAGTCCCATCCGGACACGGGACAAAGTCTTCAATCTTGTATCTTCATAGTCCAGGAGTCCGGCCAACGGTGATAGTTCGGCTATCCGAACACCCCCTAATCCAGGACTCCCTCAGTAGCCCCTGAACCAGGCTTCAATGACGACGAGTCCGGCGCGCATATTGTCTTCGGCATTGCAAGGTGGGTTCCTCCTCCGAATACTTCCTAGAAGATTTTGAACACAAGGATAGTGTCCGTCTCTGCAAAATAAGTTCCACGTACCACCGTAGAGAGAATAATCTTTACACAAATTCAACCTGCTGACGTATTCTGCGGCGTGACGTCACACCACGGCCAAGCCTTTATTGGAATCGTTTTTACTATCCCACCTCAGCGTGTTTAGCGAGGCGGTTTCTTTGGCACGTCTTGTCAAAGCAGAGATCGCGTCCCCTTATTCCGGGATTCTCATCAATACGGGCGTGGGTAACCCAGTCGTGCCCGTTGGCGCGCCTCCTCTATCAAAGGCGAGTCCCAAACGGTCACGAGGAGGGCTCTTGGTATTCAACCTCTTTATAACGAGACCAAGGCCCGCTCCTTTCTTTCAATCTCAATCGAATCCGCCCCTCGCCTCGGGTTCCAACACCCAAAGCTCTAGATTTAGGCGTTTCGGACCTCCGAGGATGTCCGGCTCCGACCTGCAAGGCCGGTGGATGCCTTCCTCCGTCACGGAAGAAGACGTGCTAAAGCTGAGAGACGCCCGATATCTAACCGGCAAAATTTCGCACAGGCTGCCTGCCCAAGGGCAGGTTATTCCCACTCCCAAGCCTGGTGAGAGCGTGGTGTTCATGTCTCACTTCCTTTGGGGGTTAGGCTTCCCGACGAACCCCTTCGTGAGGGGCTCATGTTTTATTATGGGATGGAATTTCATGACTTGGATCCGGAGTCCATCCTCCACATCTCATCATTTATTGTCGTATGTGAAGCCTTCCTCCGCATTACCCCTCACTTTGGGTTGTGGCTCAAAACCTTCAAAGTGGAACCGAAGATGACCAGGGGGCAGCAGTCAGAGTGCGGAGGGGCTGTTATAAGCAAGAATGTTGACGCTCCATGGCCCGAGGGCTCTTTTCAAGAGGAGCTCAGTCTGTGGCAACAAGAGTGGTTTTATATCACAGCTCCCAGGGGCACCAAATGGGTGGCGCCACCTGCCTTTTGCTCGGGTCCTCCACCGCGGCTGGCGTCATGGGACAATAAAGGGCTCGACTGGGGGCCATCCAAGGACGTGCCCTTGTTGCAGGACCGTATTCGAGACCTCCTAGAGAGAGAGAGATCAATCTGGTCGTAGTAGCGCAGGTCATGCTGATTCGTCGCACCCTGCCCTGCAAACGTCGCCCCCTCCGCCTGTGGGAGTACAATCCGGAGGGACCATGAGCTCTCCAACATCTTATGGGCGTAACGCCCGTGGAGATGTACCAACTGTTCTTCGGATCACAAGCAATGTGTCCGGACTTGATCGAGGACGCAGGTCTAAGCTGCAATCGCCCGGATACTCAAGTATGTAGTCCTATACCCGGATGTGCTATCCGTATATCTATCATAAACTTGCCTTTAAAAGAGTTTTCCCTTGAACAGGAGTGGATAGTGAAAGCAAAACTGATCCGGTGTCCGGCCCCCCTCCCAGAGACCACGCTGGATCCTGTGTTAACCAGGATGCTAGAGGCTGCGCCTTTTGAAGAAGTCGAAGGGGGAAACAAGGGAGCTACTGCCTCCATGAAGGAGTTTATCGAGAAAGGAGGGATCGAGAATCCCTCCCTCCAAGGGGAGAAGAGGACCGCTTCTAAAGACCCGGAGACCAAGGCCTCGAAGCGGGGGAAGAAATCTTCGCCAGAGGGTCCTGCGCCGGGAGATGCCCCGGCCGCACTATTTGCCCAAGGAGATCAGCCCACCAGCGAGCCGTAAGTAAAGAGGGGCGTTTTCTTAAAATGAGAGACATCCCTGTTTTATTTCTGAATATAACTGAAATTTTTCCTTGTAGTTCGGATCTCAGCCCTTCTCAGCAGAGCTCGTCTTCAGGGGATCTTGATCCAGAGATGATGGAGAGCGAAACGCCTCCGCCTGCCGTACCATCATGTGAGGCGGATGACCCTGAGGTGTCGTCACGGAGGGTTTCTCCGAATCTGGCGGGGCCTGAAGGCAGTCGTATGTCCCCTCAAAGCCCTCCGTGTCCGGCCTTCGAAAAAGGCCATCGGACGAGTCCGACAGCGACTGGTGTACGGTCGGAGGAGCTGAAAGATCTGCTCGGGCGAGCGTCTATCTCGGAAGATCACCATGCGCTAATGGGTACGGTGATTGAAAGGATTTCATCTACTGAAAGTGGATTGCATGACGCCGTCATAAGTTTACTGAAGGGTTTTGAGGTACGCAAAATGATGTACCTTTGGACAATTTTGCATATAGAATGCGCCCTATATAGATAGTAGCCCCTGAGACTCGGTGCGTTGTCAAAAATGACAGCGCGCCGATGATCATAATCCCAGGTATAATATGCGCTCTTCCTATGTAGGTGGCAAAGCGTCCGATGGCAAGCCGGACTGAGGAATTTGCCGAACTAAAGCGGCAACTTGACGTGGCGGATTCTGACATCACGCTTGTCAATAAGCGGCTTGACGAGTCACAAGGTATGCAACTTCTCCGCGGACACCCGGTAAGGTAGCTTAATGTCCGTGCCTTACAACATGTATGCTTGACGCAGATGGTGCCGCTGCCATGGAGAACCTTCGGGCGGAACTCGCCCGAGCCAAGGAACAAGCCCGAAAAAGTGATGCAGCTGCCTTAAAAGCGACCGAAGAGCTGAGAGCCGAGCAGGCTGCTCACTGTCGAAGCAAGAAAGAAATGGCCGAGATGGCCGTGAAGTTAAAGAATGCTACTGACCGCTGCAAGATTCTTGAAAAAGAAGATCGAGTGGTGCAAGAGGACCTGAAGAAGGCCACTACCGAGGCCAAGGATGCTTGCTCTGCGATGAGAGCTATGAAGGAGGAGCTGCGTCAGGCCGGAGATATCGTGGCTGGAAAGCCCTTTCTGCTGCGGAGGAAATTTGTGGATCCTAAATATGCTCAGTTGGACCGGTTGTGGAGTGTGGAGGATGCTTATCTGGACCTGGCGGCAAGTGCCGCGGACGCGGCCGAACACTTCCGAGATCAAAAGGATCGCGAAGTGGAAAAGGTTTTTTGGTCGTAGTTCCATAATCCGGAGCGCCCACTTCCATTATCCGATCGCTTGGCCGAATGGGCGGAGCTGAATAGGTTATCCAGACTTGACATGAAGGATGTAGTGAGTCTTTTGTGGCCGAAAAGGCCCGAGCCGAAGAGTTATTTTGGCTTGGTGCAGCAGTTCCTTGGTGCGGTGCCGCATATTGGTGCAATGAAGCGGTCAGCATGCATAGAGGGTGCGCGGATGGCTCTTGCCAGTGTCAAGACATACTGGGCAGAGATGAAGGCCACCGACGTTGCATCCCAGGATTCGGACAGAAGTCGAGTACCTGCCAAGCACTATTTTGAGGAAGTCCCGCAGGGCGCTCGTTTAATAGAGACGCAGTGCTTGAAGGATATTATGTTCTAATGACATGTAGGATTTGTGAAACAATGTTTCAATATAATATAAGGGCTTTTTATACTTGTGCGTTCAAGTATTAAAACGCCTCCCGTGCGGCCGTTAATGTATATGTGTATATAACCTAAAAGATGGCAGTCCTTGGCTTCAGCCCCCACGCACATAGTGTGGGGGTGTTTGCAAAAAAGGCGCATTTTCACACTTAATCCAATGTCTTGGTCCTGTAAAGGAGGTGATAGCGTAGCAAACTAGGCAACCGGACTATAATGCTTTATCACTTTCACTTAGCCATAGGAGTTCGATGGTGGGACTACTATATAGCCCCTAGGGGCACATCGCTCTCCCGAATTCGGGGCGCGTATGTGCCTGACCGGGAAACGGTCCTTCGTTAATGCGGAGGAATTCTAAACATTCCGGTGGGTCATCGAGTGGTTGACCAGTCTCACGCTATATCATGACAGTCAATTTTCGGCTTTCTCTACTGAGGTGCTCACCAGGCCGAACCGGGGCACAATCGCAGTAGTTCTCCTGGTGCCGCGTTAGCCGATAGAACGGAACATAAGGCAGCAAAACACAGGAGCCGGGCAAACCCAACATTTGACCAAAGACATGATTCGGAGCTGATGCATATAAGGCCTAACTCGAGATGCCGAACACTCCCTAAGGTATTCGGTCTTTATGAAAACGGGCAGAACAATGCCCTAAGCCCCTGGTGTCCAGGTACGTGCAAAAAATTCTGACGCGGCCGATGCCAAAATGCCAGCCTCCTCCTTGGTTATAGCAAGAAACTGGGGGATGTGTATCAACAAGAGACAGTAAAAAAGGTTTACGCAGGGTCTTAATCTGAAAAGAATCCTTGCGACGGGTCCCTACTTCATGTCTGCGCCTGTGTCTCCGTTGTGCCGTATCCTGGACGGGAGTAGCACGGTGTTCATCTGTAAAAGAGAAGGACTTAGTTGAAGAAAGATCGTGCGAAAAATGTACTTTATATTAAATAAACGGAGTACGATTCAAAAAGCGAATAAAATTGAGCTTTATTGTCTCTTGTTGTTCATGCATGCAGCCCCTTGTACGGGGGTGTGCGGCTAGTAGGCCTTTATATGTTTACGCCGGACTCGTCTAGCCGTGTCCGGGGTCCAAATGACCTGTTCAGGTGCTTGGTTTAGCGGGGCCGGATTAGTGTGTGACTGTCTAGGCAGTCTCACATTCTTCCATGCTCGAGTAACACTTGAGACTTCCCTTTAATGAGATGATGCCGCGTGGACCGGGCATTTTAAGTGTAAGAGATGCATAATGCGGTATTGCGTTAAAGCGGGCGAAAGCTTCACGTCCCAATAGTGCTTGATAGCTACTTTTGAGTGGGGCGATATGGAAGGTTAACTTTTCGCGGCGGAAGTTGTCGGATGAGCCGAACACAACTTCTAGCGGTAGGGAGCCCGTACAATGGGCATATAGGCCTGGCATTACCCCCTTGAAGGAGGTGTCGCTGTGGAGAATTTTGGTTGGGTCTATCCCCATTTTGCGGATTGTGTCCTGATATAGCAGGTTTAGATCACTACCACCGTCCATTAGGACTTCTGCGAATTGGAGTCCGTCGATTATAGGATCTAATATCAGGGCAGTCCATCCTGCGTTCCGGATACCTCCGAAATAATCCTGATGATCAAAGGTGATTGGTTTTGACAACCAATGTCGAGACTCCGCTGGGATAGGCCGTGCGGTGCGTATTTCTATGGGCGCCATTCTGATTTTCCCTTTTATCACTTGAAGTGAGTTTACTGTTTTGACTTCTTGTGGGAAATTCTTTTGTTTTCCAGTGCTCTGATTGTGGGGTTTGTCATCGTCCTTGCTTGGTGTGTCGAGCCCCTTGTGTTCGGCATTGAGTTTGCCGGACTGCTTGAAGACCCAACAATCTCTGTGGGTATGGTTTGCAGGCTTCCCGGGGTTACTGTGGATTTGGCATATTTTGTCCAAGATTTTGTTTAAGTTGGATAGCTCGTGGCTGTTATCCTTGAGGGGCAGTTTTTTATGATTCTGCCGAGAGCTTTTGAATCCGGCATTGACTGCCGTGCTCTTCGGGCTGTTTCCCCTTGTCCGGCGCTGGTCCTTGCTACGTCGTGGTTTCCCGTTTCCATCTCTGACTTCGGATGTACTTGGGTCGCTGGTACTACATCTTGCCAGCCAACTATCCTCTCCCGCGCAAAAGCGGGTCATGAGGCTTGTTAGTGCGGCCATTGTTCTTGGATTTTCCTGGCCAAGGTGCCTGGTGAGCCATTCGTCTCGGACGTTGTGTTTGAAAGCTACTAAGGCTTCGGTGTCTGGATAGTTGACTATTTGGTTCTTTTTGGTGAGGAACCTGTTCCAGAATTTGCGGGCTGACTCTCTGGGTTGTTGAGTTATGTGACTTAAATCATCTGCATCTGGAGGGCGGACATAAGTCCCTTGAAAATTTGCCCGAAAAGCATCCTCGAGCTCTTCCCAACTTCCAATGGTATTTTCAGGGAGGCTTTTAAGCCAGTGCCGCGCTGGCCCTTTGAGCTTGAGGGGTAAGTATTTTATGGCGTGGAGATCATCTCCTCTAGCCATGTGTATGCGGAGGATGTAGTCCTCAATCCAGACTCCTGGGTCTGTTGTTCCACCATATGCCTCTATGTTTACGGGTTTAAATCCCGTTGGGAATTCGTGATCCAGCACCTCATCGGTGAAACATAGGGGGTGTGCGGCTCCCCTATATTTGGGTGTGCCGTGATGTCCGGATATTTGGCGTGTTGCATTGCTGAGAAGAGCTTGCTTTCTTGGCCCGTAGATGGACCTAACTGGGCCATCCTTTTGATGCGAATCCTTATGCAGATCGCGTGCCAGCTTGTGTGCGGCGCCGCTTGCCGCTCTATGCTTGTCATGTGGTCGTCCATCCGACTGGGCAACCTCTTTGTTCTTTGATTGCGGGGGCTCTAAGGCCTCCTCATTGAATTCAGGCAGTAGTTTGCGCTTCCAGTAGCTCTTTGTTTGGCGACTGTCGCCGTATTTGTTTGCGGTGTTGAGTACTTTGCTCCATCTGATTCTGAGTGCATCTTCTGCTGTTTCGAGCTTCCGCTTCTGCTTTTTCAGGCTACGCGCAGTGGCTACGAGCCTTTTGTGGAGGTTCTTCTGCTCCAACAACTTGTCCGGTGTGAGATCGTCCGGACTGTTATCTTCGCCGGGGACGGATTGTTTATCCAAGTTGTCCTGTTCGGACGGTTGTTCAATGGCATGTTCGTCGTCCACCGGTTCGACCTGCTCTATGGTAGGGTCTGTATGGCCGCCGTCTTTGTCGAGGCGGGACTTTGTGCGGCGCTTTCGTCACTATCTTGACTGCTTTTCGAGGGATTTATCCTTCGTATCGTCCCGTTGTTCCTCGTCGTCACTTCCTTTGGGTACATCGACCATGTATACATCGCGAGATGGGGTGGCTGTCTAGTACCCTGTAGGTGCTGGTTCGTGGTTATCTCCTACATCGTCGTCCATACCGTTGATGTCTTCGGAGTCGAAATTGAGCACGTCGTTTAAACTTTCAACAGTGGCTATGAAGTGGGTGGTGGGTGGGTGTTGAATTTCTTCGTCGTCCGCATCCCAACCTTCCTGACCATAGTCCGACCAGGGCTCTCCTAATAAAGAGAGAGACTTTAGTGAATTCAGGATGTCGCCAAGGGGCGAGTGCTGAAAGATGTCTGTGGCGGTGAACTCCATAACCGACGCCCAACCGGATTTGATTGGCAGGGGCGCGGGAGGTTCGGAGTCCGGAGAGGAGTCCGGCACCTTGGAGTCACGGGCTTTGCAAAGGACAGGGATGGTGTTCGGCTCAATCGCCATAGAGATCGTTGCCCCCGAGGCGGTGTCCAGCCACTCGTCCTCGATCGGCGAAGTCGGCTCCAAGCTAAGGGTCGGAGCGGACGCTGGTGCGGCCTACAGGGCACTATTCGGCGGCAGAGCTAGATCATACCCATCGAGACAGTGTGGCGCACTTGGCTGTGGCTCGAATCCGTCGAAGATCAAGTCTCCACAGATGTCAGCCATGTAGTTCAAACTCCCAAATCTAACCTGATGGCCAGGGGCGTAGCTTTCGATTTGCTCCAGATGGCCAAGTGGATTGGCCAGCAGTGCAAAGCCGCCGAATACGAAGATCTGTCCGAGGAGAAAAGTCTCACCCTAGACCGCGTCGTTGTTGATGATCGAAGGAGCCATCGGGCCTAAAGGTGACGACACAGAGGAACTCTCAATGAAAGCACCAATGTCAGTGTCAAAACCGGCGGATCTCGGGTAGGGGGTCCCGAACTGTGCGTCTAGGCGGATGGTAATAGGAGACAAGGGACACGATGTTTTTACCCAAGTTCGGGCCCTCTCGATGGAGGTAAAACCCTACTCCTGCTTGATTAATATTGATGATATGGGTAGTACAAGAGTAGATCTACTACGAGATCAAAGAGGCTAAACCCTAGAAGCTAGCCTATGGTATGATTGTTGTTCGTCCTACGGACTAAAACCCTCCGGTTTATATAGACACCGGAGAGGGTCAGGGTTACACATTGTTGGTTACAATGGTAGGAGATCTACATATCTGTATCGCCAAGCTTGCCTTCCACGCCAAGGAAAGTCCCATCTGGACACGGGACGAAGTCTTCAATCTTGTATCTTCATAGTCCAGGAGTCCGGCCAACGGTGATAGTTCGGCTATCCGGACACCCCCTAATCCAGGACTCCCTCACCTTCTATCACAGATCCGAAGGCAAGATATTCGTTGCTAAGAATGGATCCTTTCTAGAGAAGGAGTTTCTCTCGAAAGAACTGAGTGGGAGGAAAGTAGAACTTGATGAGGTAATTGTACCTTCTCCTGAATTGTAAAGTAGTTTATCACAAAAATCAGTTCCAGCGATTCCTACACCAATTAGTGAGGAAGCTAATGATGATGATCATGAAACTTCAGATCAAGTTACTACCGAACCTCGCAGGTCAACCAGAGTACGATCCGCACCAAAGTGGTATGGTAATCCTATTCTAGAACTCATGTTACTAGACCATGATGAACCTACGAATTATGAGGAAGTGATGATGAGCCCAGATTCCACGAAATGGCTTGAGGCCATGAAATCTGAGATGAGGATCCATATATGAGGACAAAGTATGGACTTTGGTGGAATTGCCCGATGATCGGTAAGCCATTAAGAATAAATGGATTTTCAAGAGGAAGACGAACGCTGATAGTAGTATTACTATCTACAAAGCTCGACTTGTCGCAAAAGGTTTTTGACAAGTTCAAGGTGTTGACTACAATGAGATTTTCTCAACTATAGCGATGCTTAAATCCGTCCGAATCATGTTAGCAGTTGCCATATTTTATGAAATCTGTCAAATGGATGTCAAAACTGCATTCCTTAAATGGATATTTCTTAAATAAGAGTTGTATATGATGCAACCAGAAGGTTTTGTAAATCCTAAAGGTACTAACAAGGTTTGCAAGCTCCAGCGATCCATCTATGGACTGGTGCAAGCATCTCAGAATTGGAATATACGCTTTGATGAGTTGATCAAAGCATATAGTTTTATATGGACTTGCGGTGAAGCCTGTATTTACAAGAAAGTGAGTGGGAGCACTAGAACCTTTCTGATAAGTATATGTGAATGACATATTGTTGACTGGAAATGATGTAGAACACTTTCTAGAAAGCATAAAGGAGAGTTTGAAAGGATTTTTTCAAAGAAAGACCTCAGTGAAGTTGCTTATATATTGGGCATCAAGATCTATAGAGATAGATCAAAACACTTGATAAGATTTTTCAATGAATACATATCTTGACAAGTTTTTTGAAAGAGTTCAAAATGGACCAGTCAAATAAGAAGTTCTTGCCTGTATTACAAGGTGTAAAGTTGAGTAAGACTCAAAGCCCAACCATAGCAGAAGATAGAAAGAGAATGAAAATTATTCCCTATGCCACAGTCATAGGTTCTATAAAGTATGTTGTGCTATGTACCAGACCTATTGTGTATCTTGCCATGAGTTTGGCACGGGGGTACAATAGTGATCTAAGAGTAGATCACTAAACAACGGTCAAAATTATCCTTAGTGAGGACTAAGGAAATATTTCTCGGTTATGGAGGTGATAAAGAGTTTGTCGTAAATAGTTACATCGATGCAAGCTTTTACACCGATCCAGATGACTCTAAGTCTCAATCTGGATACATATTGAAAGTGGGAGCAATTAGCTAGAGTAGCTCCATACAGAGCATTGTAGACATAGAATATTTGCAAAATACATACGGCTCTGAATGTGACAGACCCATTGACTAAATTTCTCTCACGAGCAAAACATGATCACACCTTAGTACTCTTTGGGTGTTAATCACATAGCGATGTGAACTAGATTATTGATTCTAGTAAACCCTTCGGGTTTTGGTCACATGGCGATGTGAACTATGGGTGTTAATCACATACAGATGTGAACTATTGGTGTTAAATCACATGGCGATGTGAACTAGATTATTGACTCTAGTGCAAGTGGGAGACTAAAGGAAATATGCCCTAGAGGCAATAATAAAGTTGTTATTTATTTCCTTATATTATGATAAATGTTTATTATTCATGCTATAATTGTATTAACCGGAAACTTAGTACATGTGTGAATACATAGACAAAACAGAGTGTCCCTAGTATGCCTCTACTTGACTAGCTCGTTAATCAAAGATGGTTATGTTTCCTGACCATAGACATGTGTTGTCATTTGATAAACAGGATCACATCATTAGGATAATGATGTGATGGACAAGACCCATCTGTTAGCTTAGCATTATGATCGTTACAGTTTCATTGCTACTGCTTTCTTCATGACTTATACACGTTCCTCAGACTATGAGGTTATGCAACTCCCGAATATCGGAGGAACACCTTGTGTGCTATCAAATGTCACAACATAATTGGGTGATTATAAAGATGCTCTACAGGTGTCTCCGAAGGTGTTTGTTGGGTTGGCATAGATCAAGATTAAGATTTTCACTCCATGTATCGGAGAGGTATCTCTGGGCCCTCTCGGTAATACTCATCACTATAATCCTTGCAAGCATTGTAACTAATGAGTTAGTTGCAGGATGAAGTATTAGAAATGAGTAAAGAGACTTGCCGGTAACGAGATTGAACTAGGTATGATGATACCGACGATCGAATCTCGGGCAAGTAACATACCGATGACAAAGGGTACAACGTATGTTGTTATGCGGTCTGACCGATAAAGATCTTCATAGAATATGTAGGAGCCAATATGAGCATCCAGGTTCCGCTATTGGTTATTGACAAGTGATGTGTCTCGATCATGTCTACATAGTTCTCGAACCCGTAGGGTCTGCACGCTTAAAGTTCGATGATGATTTGTACTATGAGTTATGTGATTTGATGACCGAAGTTTGTTTGGAGTCCCGGATGAGATCACGGAGGTGACGAGGAGTCTCAAAATGGCCGAGACGTCAAGATCAATATATTGGAAGGCTATATTCAGACATCGGAAAGGTTCCGAGTGACTCGGATATTCTTCTGAGTACCGGAGAGTCATGGGAATTCGCGAGGGGAAGTAATGGGACTTAATGAGCCATACGAGAAAGGAGAGAAGGGCCTCAAGGGGTGGTTGCGCGCCCCCCATGGGCTGGTCCGAATTGTACTAGGAGGGGGCGGCTGCCCCCTCCTTCCTTCTCCCCTCTTCCTCCTTCCCTCCTTCTCCTACTAGGAATAGGCAAGAGGAGGGGAATCCTACTTGGACTGGGGAGTCCTAGTAGGATTCCCCACACCTGGCACCCCCCTTTGGGACGGCCACCTATTCCCTCCCCTCCTTTATATTCGTGGCCAGGGGCACCCCATAGACACACAAGTTGATCTTTTAGCCGTGTGCGGTGCCCCCTCCACAGTTATACACCTCGGTCATATCGTCGTAGTGCTTAGGCGAAGCCCTGCACCGGTAACTTCATCATCACCGTCACCACGCCGTCGTGCTGATGAAACTCTACCTCGACCTCAGCTGGATCTAGAGTTCGTGGGACGTCACGGAGCTAAACATGTGCAGATCACGGAGGTGCCGTGACTTTGGTGCTAGGATCACTCGGATCGTGAAGACATACGACTACATCAACCGCATTGTCATAATGCTTCCGCTTTCGGTCTACAAGGGTACGTAGACAACACTCTCCCCTCTCGTTGCTATGCATCACCTAGATAGATCTTGCGTGATCGTAGGATTTTTTTTGAAATTACTGCGTTCCCCAACACTAGGCACTTGTGGGAGTAGTTGCTATCAATTTTGTTGAGTTTGGTTCACTTTTATTTTGAGTCACTAAAAATTTCAGAAATTTTCAGAGGAAGAAAATGCTAAGGAGATTGTTGAGAGGCTCCTCGAGTCAGGGTTCGAAGGAAAAGGAAAATGAGGAGAAGGAGAAGCCCAAGTACAATCTTCCTTGCACCACGGAGATTTGGCCGTGTGATTGGCCATGTGATGCATTCTTACAGGCAGCCAGAATTTATGAGGATTTCTATTATTTGGCTGAGAATGCAGGCATCACCAACTTCCTCCTCAACCAGTGTGATCAGTATCTCCTACTCACTAATACTTTCGTGCAAAATTTTCATTTTCATGCTAGGAGATCACCACCCATGGTAGATTTTTACTTATACGATGAGTACAATGAAATGATGCTCTATGACTTTTGTGAGGTTTGTAAATTTCCTTATGAGGGTAGCGTCGAGGAACCACGTCCTAGTGATGTGAAAGATTTTATTAATGAAGTTACCATAGGGGAAAGGAGAAGGGTGTCAGAAGCGAGAGTGGCTAGTTTACATTTTCCTGTTTTGCGCTACTACTCATTATTTGCTGGGAGATGTTTAATTGGTTGCGGGGATGGTGGAGGTCTTAGTGCTCCTGACCTTGCCATTTTGCACCACACTTTACTTCGTGATAGAACTTTCAGTTTAGGTGCTATGGTTGCTAAAAGGTTGAGTCTCAACCGTACAAAGGGTCCTATTTTCGGAGGTATCTTTGCCTCCCGCCTTTCTAGATGCTCTGAGATACCCATTAGGCATTATGAAAAAAGAGGAGAAATTGCTACCCACTATATATTTAGATTGTGAAAGCATGGTAGCACATAAGTTTATTCGCTATGATGAGGAAAAGAGACTCATTTATAACTTGATATTTAGCAAGGATACATTTCAGATTATTGCCTTGCCTGCACCTACTTTGTTCAATATTCATTCAGGCAGGTACTTCGTTTTGCCCGCAAACATTCATGCATACTGGGAGGGGACACGATCCCCAGCTCCTGAGCCAGAGCTATCACCTGATCCATATCAGAAGTCTATTTATCAGTGGGATCCACAAGAGCTCGCTAACCAGTGGAACCCCCAGGATCCTCCCTAGTACACCAGAGAAGGCTATTTTGAGTCGTGGGATTAGACCAACTTAGGCCAAAAGCCTAAGCTTGGGGGAGTACGTATTTCTCACCAACATTACATTCATGTTCACACACTAATTCCAATTGTCGGTGTTCATACTGTATCATTGTATTATCCATGCTAGTTTATTTCTTTTTCTCGCTTTCTTCTCATTGTATTATCCAGCTTTCTCTCGGTCATGTCTACACAGTTCTCGAACCCGTAGGGTCCGCACGCTTAACATTCGATGACGATTTTGTATTATATGAATTATGTGATTTGGTGAACGAATGTTGTTCAGAGTCCCGGATGAGATCACGGACATAACGAGGAGTCTCGAAATGATCGAGAGGTAAAGATTCATATATTGGACGATGATATTCGGACACCGAAAGTGTTCCTGGGGTACCGGGTACATATCGGGTCACTTGAAGGGGTTCCGGGCATCCCCCCGGCAACTACATGGGCCTAATGGCCAAGAAGGGGACATACCAGCCCCTAGGGGGCTGGTGCGCCCCATGTAGGCCAAAATAGGAGGGGGAGGAAAGAGGGGAAGAGAGAAAGGAAGGGGAGCAATTGGGCCTCCCCCTTCCTTCTCTCCTCCCTCCTCCTTCCTTACCCCTCTGGATGAATATGGAAGGGGGGAGGCCGAATTGGGGGGTGACCAAGTAGGATTCGTCCTACTTGGGGCTCCCCATGACTTCCTCTCCTCCCCTCCAACCTATATGTATGAGGGGGGCACCGCTAGAACACACACCAATGATTGTTAGCCGTGTGTGGCGCCCCCTCCACAGTTTACGCCTCCGGTCATACTCACGTAGTGCTTAGGCGAAGCCCTGCGTGGTTCACTTCACCATCACCATCACCATGCCGTCGTGCTGACTGAACTCTCCCTCGACACTTTGCTGGATCAAGAGTTCATGGGACATCATCGAGCTGAATGTGTGAAGAACTCCGAGGTGACGTACGTTCGGTGCTTGATCGGTCGGAACGAGAAGAAGTTTGACTACACCAATCGCGTTGTCAAACGCTTCCGCTTTCAGTCTATGAGGGTACGTGGACACACTCTCCCCTCTTGTTACTATGCATCTCCTAGATAGATCTTGCGTGAGCATAGGATTTTTTTGAAATTGCATGCTATGTTTCCCAACAGTGGCATCCGAGCCAGGTCTATGCGCAGATGATATGCATGAGTAGAACACAAAGAGTTGTGGGCAGTGATCGTCATACTTCTTACCACCAATGTCTTATTTTGATTTGGCGGCATTGTTGGATGAAGCGGCCCGGACCAAGCTTACATGACCACGTTCATGAGACCGGTTCCACCGACAGACATGTAACTAGTTTTGCATAAAGGTGGCTGGCGGGTGTCTGTTTCTCCAACTTTAGTTGAATCAATTTGACTGCGGCCGGTCCTTGTTGAAGGTTAAAACAGCAAACTTGATAAATCACCATTGTGGTTTTGAATGCATAGTTAAGAACGGTTCTTGCTAGCAGCCCGTAGCAGCCACGTAAAACTTGCAGAAACAAAGTAGAGGATGTCTAACTTGTTTTTGCAGGGCATGTTTTGATGTGATATGGTCAAGACATGATGTGATATACGTTATTGTATGAGATGGTTATGTTTTGTAAAAGTTACTAGCAACTGGCAGGAGCCTTAAGGTTGACGCTTTATTGTATGAAATGCAAACGCCATGTAATTGCTTTACTTTATCACTATGCGTTACCGATAGTTGTAGAAGCAATAGTTGGCGAGGCGACCACGACGCTACGATGGAGATCAAGGTGTCAAGCCCATGACGGTGGAGATCATGACGGTGCTTTGGAGATGGAGATCAAAGTCACAAGATGATGATGGCCATATCATGTCACATATTTTGATTGCATGTGATGTTTATCTTATATGCATCTTATTTTGCTTAGTACAACGGTAGCATTATAAGATGATCCCTTACTAAAATTTCAAGGTATAAGTGTTCTCCCTGAGTATGCACCGTTGTGAAAGTTCTTCGTGCCGAGTCACCACGTGATGATCGGGTGTAAGGGCATATTTCTCCCTATGTGATTTTGGTGATTGATGACTTGCAGACTAATCGTGTGCATTGAGCATTTCAGATATCTCATGGCTAGGCACAATACGATTCGGTGCCCCTCGGAGCCTATCAAAGACGGTGGTTTTCTACATTTCTTTTCGGTCGATTTGAGTTGTAGGAAAGCCGTACTATTAAGAGGGGGCCGCTTCAGAAAGGTTAGGGTGGAATCAACATGTACACATCTGTTCCTTTGCACCACCTTTCCTTCGCTTCATTGGAGCATCGATTGTTTACCCTTGTCTCTACGAAATGAAGGTTTCAAATGCTTGAGTGTCCGTGGCATGCGGTAGTACTGCTCAAGAGAGCAGTAGTACCGTGGGGCCTTGCGGTAGTACCGCTCAAGGGAGCAGTTGTAGTGACCCGACCTGAATGGATCAAGTCTCTGTGCTTAAGTGTCATCCCTGGATCGGTATGCTGACACACACAGTACTCGAGGATTTATAACAGAGGTAAATCACATGTATAAAGTAATGTAAATACTATTACCTCAATCCAAAATAGCGGAAGTAACAAGGTTGTGGATTCCCATAAACACCAATGGCAAAGTTGAGTGTAGAAATCGTAACCCTAACATATCACTTACTCGTCGTAAGATCCTCAACAAGAGACATTGCAGCCACAAAGGGTCAGTACATTGAATGTACTGGCAAATTCACACCATAGAGCAACGATGAATAAAGGCTATCACTACATGCATATTTGGCTGGTGGAAAAGCTCTATGGTTACAGTTTTGCGAAAAGACAATTTTTCCCTACTACAAAGGAATATATTTTATTTAACTACAAAGTTGGTTGATAAAATATTGAGAAGGTAAACCCCCTCTCAACCCCAATTAAAAGTAATCATTAACCCAACAAATTAATTTAAGTAATATGATGAGATACTTAAGATACTCCAAGTACTAGATACTCAAGATTGTCCATAACCGGGGACATGGCTAATCATGATTAGATTGTACACTCTGCAGAGGTTTGCGCACTTTTCCCCACAAGACTCGATCGCTTCCATTGGATTTCTCGCACTGCATGTTGTTTGAGAAACGGATGACCGAGACATAGTCTTTCAGAGACATTAACTCTCTACTCCGGGTAGACCATACCAAACCGACAAAACCCACTACCTGCTGATCCACCTCTTCAAGAGCTTCACGTAACTTACTCAACTATGCTAGAGCCCATAATAGCTTGTGGCTGCACACGGAAGTTTCTAGCATGAAAATATCTCAGTTCCCTTTGAGCCTGGGTGGCGAACCATAGGATGATCACACGGTATATCCCCGGGATCTCCTAGGACAACACTGGTATATCCCTAGGTGTCCGGGCAAGTCCACTGGTATATCCCCAGGGTGCCCCTACCAATCCACCCAGATGTGTATTAAAGTTGCCACCTTAAGTTGAACCATTAAGTAAACAATATCACATCTGTCATGGAATACACTCAAACCCAATCCACGTCTACGAGAATAGCATGGAAATATAAGCATAACGTAGAAGTAACCCCCAAGGTTTGAATGCAGGACAATAGGTTCCTACCTCATCAACTACTTCCCAATACCCACATGTTATCAAACCTACTCATGCAATGTTTGAGGGTGAAACTAATGCATAAAAACTGGGTATGAAAGGGATATGATCAAAGTGTGAACTTGCCTGCAATGTTGATGAAGATGATTCGCACTCAAAACTCTTGATAGTTCTACTCGTCACACTCTGGTCAATCTATCGTAAGCAAGCAGTTGTAACCACACATAAGCAATCACTCAAAAGATCGGAAAGAATGAAGAAGACACTTCGAAAAGCATCAAAAACCAAGAAAATAACTCTTCCAACATAAAACAATTTCTAACAGTACCGAAATTATGTGAATTTGGCCTTATCAGAAAGTTTAGGTTAAGAGCTTCGATTTGCAAAAAGAATCAACTAAATCGGAGTTACAAAACTCAAGTTATGATCAAACGAAGTTCAAATTCAAATCTGATCTAATTCAAATTTTAAACTTTCAAAAACTTGTTTGAGTTGGATTACTGGATAGAGGAGATCGTAACGAAGAAGTGGGCGTTGGTTTCGTTGGATTTGGACAAACGAGCGAAAAGTTGTGAGTGTTTGAAGTCCAGGGGCTAATCTGTAAATAAAATATTCACGGACGGGTCCCTGGCCGAAATTAAAAAGAAAAAGAAAAACTCTGCCGAGCGAACATTCGCTGCCGAACGCTAGCTAATGAAAACCGTTCGCTAACTAGTTCTAAACAGAGAACGCTCTTTGAATAGCTCAAAAACTAAACCAGTTTTTTTAAAAACGAGGAAGAACCAGATCGGACCGGGGCAACTGTTTATACCGGTTCAGGCGGTCCTTCGTCAAAAACCGGCGGCGGATCTCCGGCGGCTTCCCGCGGCGGCGAGCGGCGGCGAGGAGCGGGGCGACGGCTGCGGGCGTTGGCGGCGACGAGCGAAGACGGCGTGGGGCGGCGCAACAAGCGGCGGAGCCGACGAGGTGGACTACGGTGGCGCGGGCGGAGTGCGGCGGCGGCGGCGGTTGCGGGCTCCGGCGAGATGCGGGAGAAGGCGGCGGCGCGTGCAGAGAGAAAAACGGGGCCGGGGCAGCGCATTTATAGGAGGGGAGGGGGCGACGGCGACTTGGGGAAGGGGCCAAGGAGAGGTCGGGGCGGACACGGCGGCGGCGGCGATGCCGTGGCGGCTCGGGACTTCGTCCCGAGCTCGGGGACGAGCGGCGCGGGCGACGTGGGCTGGCTGGGTCGTGGCCTGGCTGGCTAGCTGGGCCGGCCCAGTCGGCGGAAGTTCTTTTTTTTAAACAAACAAACAAAAATAAAAAGAAAAGAAAAATTGAAATATTATATAGGCATATAATATATCAAAAATTTTAGAAAAATGTTTTATACAACTTGAACATTATTATAAAGTCAAATAAAATACACACAAATTCAAATAAAGCAAAGAGTGCTTCTGCCCTAATAAAATCCAACAAAAATCATTTTTAAAAATACCAAAATGATTTCAAATTTACTTCTCTCCAATTTTCTGATGTAGGGAATCATGTTACCCTATTTTCCATATATTCTATTTTTGGAGAAAAATAATTTGAATAAAACTCAAATAACTCCAAATTGAAATAATTTCCAAAAGGACTTTGAATTTGATCCTTTGAAACTCCCAACTCATATTTCATTTTTTTGAAGAAGTCATTTTATCTTCGCTCGTGAAAATCATTGAGTTGCATGAAGTTTATGAATCAAAATATTTCCAAATGAAATTCAAATATTTTCAAATACCCTTTTATTTAATGAAATGGAAGAAGTCATATCATCTTCGCTTAAGGGTTTTGTATTTGAAAAGAATTTGAATCCACGGAGATCACGAATGCAAAATGAAAGTTTGGGACAGTCCTTTTATTCCCTCTCATTTAACTTTCAAAAAGTTTCGAATTTCACTCAATTTCACACAATCAATCAAACAATCAATCAAATCTATCTATTTAAATATAACATTCCAAAATTTAGAATTTTGGGATGTTACAAACCTACCACCCTTAAAATGAATCTCATCCTCGAGATCCGGAGAGGCTAGAAAGAAAAAGGTTGGGTTTGGGGGTCTTCTCAAAATCCATTGATCATCACACGGGGTCCGGGGTGCTACCACCCTTAGAAAAATTGTTATGGTCCCATCAATACTCATATACTCCATCCTTATTCTTGACGGGGCCGGTCTTCTCAAATTCTCGAAAAAAAATCCTTCTATGCGCTCTTCCGGTAGTGGCATAACCTTTCATCTTGATAAGGTTCTTCTGAGACTGGGCCTTCTTAGCTGACGGGTCTGGTGCCGATACTAAACAACTATCAATATCTCATGGTGGTCAACAATTTATGGTTTGTCCTGCAGGAAATGGGTCTGGGTTGAACCTCACTGTATAACCTACTGTTGGCAACAACTGCCGTGTACAAGGGAAAAAAATACCTTTACCATTCTAAGGTTTAAACAAGGTTTAATACCGTCGTCTCTCTACTATAGGTAAGTCACTCAGATTTACCATCCCACATAGCAAGGCGAATAATGAGAGTAAGTCGGTATGGTGATCAATCCATCCCGCACCCAAATCATTACCTTGTATACGGTTTAGCGAATCTCGCATTCTAACACTCGGTCATCCTCACAAGCATTGCAGAATTTTTCTCTTGTCGATGAACCAATTTCGGATAAATCCATTGATTCTGCAAGCCAAACAAAAATCTATCGTTCCTTCACAACTCTCAGGTTTTGCGTTGCTCCTATAAAATCATCGGTTGATAAAGTCGTAACTTCTTCCGGGGTTTTTCCTTCAGCAAGAGCATGCTTGCTTCTTGGCAGGTCCTGGGGCCTGTGGGTTATGGCCCATCACATCACTTGTAAACATTGAACTTATCATCGAGCAACTGATCATTATTCCAACTTCCAACTTCCTAGTATTCTTAAATCCATCCAATTGTATTGTCTCCCTTCCTTATGTTGGTACCAATCTAAAACGTGATTACTCAGACTCATTATGGAATTTCCAATGATCCATATTTCCAACATCATATCTCCTTTATATCCAATAGTAATTCATCTCTTCATCCTCCTGGGATATCCCACATACCGAGATAAAAACTTATACTTATGAAGTCCATACTCCACTTAGTGGAACATCATTATCCTTTCCAGGGTCAAGCGTCCTTACAGTGGAATATTGGCCATCTCTGCATGGCACTTCTTCAACTGGAAACGTGAAACACATCATGAACTCCTAACAGTCCTTCGGGTGACTCCAACTTGTTGGCCACTTCTCCCATACGCTCCAAACTCGGTATGGTCCTACAAATCTCGGGGCTAACTTTCCCTTAACTCCAAATAGTTTAACTCCTCACGAGGGGACACACGAAGACATGCTCTGTCTCCAATTTCATAGACTTCCTTCTTGCATTTTTGAGTCTGCATAACTCTTCTGCCAGGACTGAGCTACCTTTAGTCTATCTCGAAGCAACTTAACATTCTCTTCTGAATCCTTGATCACATTTGGTCCAAACAACTGACGGTCTCCAACTTCATCCCAAATCAACGGTGTCTGGCTCCTTCTCCCATACAAAGCTTCAAAAGGGGCCATCTTCAAACTAGCTTGGTAATTGTTGTTGTATGAGAACTCAGCGCAAGGTAGATTATCATCCCTACTAGATCCATAATCTAGCGCACACGCTCTCAACATGTCCTCCAGAATCTGATTGACTTTCTCGGTCTATCCATCTGTCTGCGGATGAAAGGTTGTACCGAACTCTAGCCTAGTACCCAAAGTCTGGTGTTGCTGATTCCAAAACTTTGAGGTAAACTGTGTTCCTCTATCTGATACGATGGTCCTCGGAACTCCATGCAGACATACGATCCTGGTCAAATATATCTTGGTCAACTTCTCACTTGTATAGGTGGTTTTCACTGGGATAAAGTGAGCCACTTTGGTCAAGCGAATCAACTACTACCCAGATAGAGTCATATCCTCTTCGGGTTCTGGGAAATCCGGTAATGAAATCCATGCCAAGCTTATCTTACTTCCATTCGGCTATCGGTATAGGCTATACTAATCCTGCTGGCTTTTGATGCTCTGATTTCACTCTCTTTGGAATACATCACCTACGACTATATACTCCGCAATATCCTTCTTCATACCAGTCCACCCGAAATGCTCCTTCAAATCCAAATACATCTTGGTGTTTCCAGGGCGAATCGAGTATGGTGAGTCGTGAGCCTCCTGAAGTATTTACTTCCTGACCTTTGCATTATTGGGAACATATACACGGTCCTCGAACCATAAGAAGTCGTTCTCATCCTTACAAAAACCTTTGGCCTTTCCTTTGCTCATCCTCTCTTTTATCTCAGCAATCTCCTTGTCATACTTCCGAGCTTCACGGATCTTTCCCAACAATGTAGACTGAACTTCCATTGCTGCAACAAAACCTTTGGGAACAATCTGCAACCGAAGTTCCCTGAGATCCTCGGCTAACTCCTTTGGAAATGCTCCGCTTATGAGGGTATTCGTCCTTGTTTTCTTTATGGTTGTGTCCTATTTCTCCACAAAGCTTGCATGCACAAGGTTTCTTCATATTCCCTTCCATAAGGCTTCATCTTCTGGAACACAAGCCGAGACTTTAGCAAGGTCAACTTAAATTCATTCCAAGTGGTTACTCCTTGCCATCCATTGATGGTTTGGTACATCCTCCACCAAGTTGCAGCACCTTTTTCAAAGCATTGAAGAGCATGCTGGGCCATATCCTTTCCAGTTATAGGGTTATTCTTCATGTGATCCTCCATGTTCAGAATCCATTGGTCTGTCTCCAATTGACTCATCGGTCCAGAAAATATAAGCTCATCTCCATTCATCTTCTATTGGGTCCATGGGTTTAGGGTGGGATAGGAGAGATAGAGAGGGATGCACACAATACAAAAAAAAGTTTTGAAAAGGCAGATTTTATTGTGGCTGTCGGAAAAACAACAAATAAATGACAGCTCACAATCGTCGCATCTAACATAAATATATAACAGGGGTTGGGTCTTCTAATGGCCTATAGATCTCAACGTCATCAAACTCTTCAAGTCTTGGTCATGTCTCCGATGGCTCCTTCTGATCCTGCTTGTCCTTCTCAAGTTCTTTTGCCAAATCATCTCTGTTGACGCGAAGTCTCTCATGACATCCTTTAATATTTCTGGGGTTGCATTCCAAACTTCTGGGTTTGAACATCCTTGGCATGAATGATGGTCCTAATGTCCTTCAGTTCCTAACAAATCTCCGGTATCTTGAGGTTTTGTTCCTCCAGATTGGCTACTTTTAGTTTCTGGATCCTGAATTCTTCACGAACTGTCTCCTTGTCAAATATGACTTCCTAAAGTCCATCTTAAAATCCTTGATGTAATACTCCAGATCTTGGCGATACACCAGCTAAGGTTAAAACTTGATCTCTTGCTGGCAGGTGCTCCATTAGCCCTTTTGTCATCCAATTCTCCCGGAAGATGCGTTCTTAACATCTCACGGTGACAATAACATTAGCGAGCAATAGCATCATGGATATCCATATTTATGACTATGTCTCTGTCATGAGCTATCATTCCATAGTTGATATCTCCTGCCTTAGGGTTTTTTGACAAAAACTTTGAGTTCTAATGCTCTTTTTTCCAGTCTTTCTCCAATACACCTTGATCTCGGTAGTGACAGCTTTCATAGTCTGCCAAGTTCCATAAGGGTAACCGTCCTAGGTCATACTAATCTGGAATTTCTTCAAAGCCTTCAAAGTCTCCTAGTCTTCGGAGTCTTCACCGTTGTAGTTTCCGCCATTGTAATGCACGGTAAAATTCTCTTCATTCCGAAGTGGTCTTAGTTGTTCAATATCTTGTACTCCTTGGAGTGGTCTCATCAGTCGAATCTTCGGGGGGTCAAAAGGGGAAAGGGGTATGGTCTCACTAAAAGGGAATATTTGAATAAGCTCAGAAGAGAAGAGAGGTAAAAGATTCTTTTGAAAAGAAAGTTGTAGAGAAAAATCTTTCCTATGGGCTTGCTAGTTTCTAGGGTCATGTCCTACAATCAACATGTGCTCTGATACCATCTTGTAGCGACCCGACCCGAATGGATCAAGTCTCTGTGCTTAAGTGTCATCCCTGGATTGGTATGCTGACACACACAGTACTCGAGGATTTATAACAGAGGTAAATCACATGTATAAAGTAACGTAAATACTATTACCTCAATCCAAAATAGCGGAAGTAACAAGGTTGTGGATTCCCATAAACACCAACGGCAAAGTTGAGTGTAGAAATCGTAACACTAACGTATCACTTACTCGTCGTAAGATCCTGCAACATGAGACGTTGCAGCCACAAAGGGTCAGTACATTGAATGTACTGGCAAATTCACACCATAGAGCAACGATGAATAAGGCTATCACTACATGCATATTTGGCTGGTGGAAAAGCTCTATGGTTACAGTTTTGCGAAAAGCCAATTTTTCCCTACTACAAAGGAATATATTTTATTTAACTACAAAGTTGGTTGATAAAATATTGAGAAGGTAAACCCCCTCTCAACCCCAATTAAAAGTAATCATTAACCCAACAAATTAATTTAAGTAATATGATGAGATACTTAAGATACTCCAAGTACTAGATACTCAAGATTGTCCATAACCGGGGACACGGCTAATCATGATTAGATTGTACACTCTGCAGAGGTTTGCGCACTTTTCCCCACAAGACTCGATCGCTTCCATTGGATTTCTCGCACTGCATGTTGTTTGAGAAACGGATGACCGAGACATAGTCTTTCAGAAACATTAACTCTCTACTTTGGGTAGACCATACCAAACCTACAAAACCCACTACCTGCTGATCCACCTCTTCAAGAGCTTCACGTAACTTACTCAACTATGCTAGAGCCCATAATAGCTTGTGGCTGCACACGGAAGTTTCTAGCATGAAAATATCTCAGTTCCCTTTGAGCCTGGGTGGCGAACCATAGGATGATCACACAGTATATCCCCGGGATCTCCTAGGACAACACTGGTATATCCCCAGGTGTCCGGGCAAGTCCACTGGTATATCCCCAGGGTGCCCCTACCAATCCACCCAGATGTGTATTAAAGTTGCCACCTTAAGTTGAACCATTAAGTAAACAATATCACATCTGTCATGGAATACACTCAAACCCAATCCACATCTACGAGAATAGCATGGAAATATAAGCATAATGTAGAAGTAACCCCCAAGGTTTGAATGCAGGACAATAGGTTCCTACCTCATCAACTACTTCCCAATACCCACATGTTATCAAACCTACTCATGCAATGTTTGAGGGTGAAACTAATGTAAAAAACTGGGTATGAAAGGGATATGATCAAAGTGTGAACTTGCCTACAATGTTGATGAAGATGATTCGCACTCAAAACTCTTGATAGTTCTACTCGTCACACTCCGGTCAATCTATCGTAAGCAAGCAGTAGTAACCACACATAAGCAATCACTCAAAAGATCGGAAAGAATGAAGAAGACACTTCGAAAAGCATCAAAAACCAAGAAAATAACTCTTCCAACATAAAAACAATTTCTAACAGTACCAAAATTATGTGAATTTGGCCTTATCATAAAGTTTAGGTCAAGAGCTTCGATTTGCAAAAAGAATCAACTAAATCGGAGTTACAAAACTCAAGTTATGATCAAACGAAGTTCAAATTCAAATCTGATTTAATTCAAATTTTAAACTTTCGAAAACTTGTTTGAGTTGGATTACTGGATAGAGGAGATCGTAACGAAGAAGTGGGCGTTGGTTTCGTTGGATTTGGACAAACGAGCGAAAAGTTGTGAGTGTTTGAAGTCCAGGGGCTAATTTGTAAATAAAATATTCACGGATGGGTCCCTGGCCGAAATTAAAAAGAAAAAGAAAAACTCTACCGAGCGAACATTCGCTGCCGAACGCTAGCTAATGAAAACCGTTCGCTAACTAGTTCTAAACAGAGAACGCTCTTTGAATAGCTCAAAAACTAAACCGGGTTTTAAAAAAAAGAGGAAGAACCAGATCGGACCGGGGCAACGGTTTATACCGGTTCAGGAGGTCCTTCGTCAAAAACCGGCAGCGGATCTCCGGCGGCTTCCCGCGGCGGCGGGCGGCGGCGAGGAGCGGGGCGACGGATCTGCTGTTATTTTTATGCCATGTAAACTTGATGCTACAGAGAGATCCATGCTTATTTTGAGATACTTCAGTAAGGATGTTTTGTACATATGGTTATGAGCTATCCATCCATGCCCCTGGTTGCATTTATAGCTTGCTGTAGATTGTTCATATCTTGCTCCAAAGTTGCTAAATGATGTTGCTGTCAGCCTGTTAACATGAACTTTAGTTTTGCCATGTGATTTCCTAGTGATCCATGCACCCTATGAACTTGTCATTGCCATTCTTAGCTTCATAAACATGTCTTCTTACTGTTGGTTGACTTTCCATGCCATGTATTGCTCTGTGGTGAGTGGTTCAAGCTCACCAACATGCCTACTTATCGTTGTTCCTGCCATGTTTGAATCTGTCATATAACTTGCCATGTTTACATGGGTGCCATCATATTTTCTGTTCCTCTTTGGCTCTTGGTCAGTAAGGGACTTTTGTTCTATGGGTTTAGTAGATTCATGCCATACCTTTGTTTGCCATGATAAGTTCCTGTAACATGTTGTTTGATAGCTCTAAACATTGCAACCTAATGTTATTTCTGCTAAAGTCTGAAACTGTTATCATTTGCAATCTTGCCATGTGTGTTTGAGCATGTTCTAGTGATTTCTGGAGATAGCTCAGTGTTCATGTTTTGTTATGCTTTACCTGTACATCATGACCATGCCTTTTGTTTTCTAGTTGGGATGCTGTAGCTTGTTGTTTTGATGCTTGCAATATGCCTAGTTGCTGTTTTGGACAGATTGTTGCTATGACTTGTATAGTGTATGTGTTGAACCGTTGCTCCGTTTTGAGTGTGCTCTATATGAAACTTGCTTGATTTCGCATGTAGTTTCATATTATCATGTTGCATCCTTGTTTTGGGGTGTTTGCTTGATGTTTGGGTGCATTTTGCATCAATGCCATGTTTAACTTGTTTTGCTCATATCTTCTAGGCCGTAGCTCCGAACTAAATGAACTTTATATGTAACTTGACTAGAATTTCGTGTAGATCATATTGGTGCATCTTAACTTGCTGTTGAAAAACTTGAACATAAGGTTTATTCAGATCTGGACCAATTTAGAAATTTGCATGAGGACTTACCGGAATTGTTATATGTTGTTCCCGGCCTCATTTAAACTTGCTTTGATGTGTTGCTCTTGTATGCATCATATCTTGCCATGAGTAGCTTCATGTAGCCTTGTCATGCATCATGCTTGTTGTGCATCATGCCTTGTTCATGTGTGGGGTCTTTACCCTGTTGTGTGCTTCTTTTCGATAGTTCCTGTTTCGTTGCGATCGTGAGGATTCGTTCGTCTACGCTTGGTTCGTCTTTGTGGCTTCATCCGTTCGTCTTCTTCATGGAGTCATTCTTCTTCCTTGCGGGATTTCAGGCAAGATGACCGCTACCCTGGATCTCACTACTATCATTGCTATGCTAGTTGCTTCGTTCTATCTTTTGCTCCTCAAGCCTCCCAAATTGCCATGAACCTCTAACCTTTGACACCCTTCCTAGCAAACCATTGTTTGGCTATGTTACCGCTTTTGCTCAGCCCCTCTTATAGCGTTGTTAGTTGCAGGTGAAGTTGAAGATTTCTCCATGGTGGACAGGATTATGTTGGGATATCACAATATCTCTTATTTAATTAATGCATCTATATACTTGGTAAAGGGTGGAAGACTCGGCCTTATGCCTAGTGTTTTGTTCCACTCTTGCCGCCCTAGTTTCCGTCATACCGATGTTATGTTCCCGGATTTTGCGTTCCTTACGCGGTTGGGTGATTTATGGGACCCCCTTGACAGTTCACCTTGAATAAAACTCCTCCAGCAAGGCCCGACCTTGGTTTTACCATTTGCCTCACCACCACCTACTTTTTCCTTGGGAGTCGCTCTCTCGAGGGTCATCTTTATTTTAGCCCCCCCGGGCCAGTGCTTGTCTAAGTGTCGGTCCGAACCGAGCAACCTGCGGGGCCACCTCGGGGCAACTTGAGGGTTGGTTTTACTCGTAGCTTGACTTATCCGGTGTTGCCTTGAGAACGAGATATGTGCAGCTCCTATCGGGATTGTCGGTGCATCAGGCGGCTTTGCTGGTCTTGTTTTACCATTGTCGAAATGTCTTGTAAACCGGGATTCCGAGTCTGATCGGGTCTTCCTGGGAGAAGGAATATCCTTCGTTGATCGCGAGAGCTTATCATGGGCTAAGTTGGGACACCCCTGTAGGGTTTAAACTTTTGAAAGCCGTGCCCGCGGCTATGGGCAGATGGGAATTTGTTAATGTTCGGTTGTAGATAACTGGACACCAGATCCGAATTAAAACGCATCAACCGTGTGTGTAGCCGTGATGGTCTCTTTTCGGCGGTGTCCGGGAAGTGAACACGGTCTTTGGGTTATGTTTGACATAAGTAGGAGTTCAGGATCACCTCTTGATCATTGCTAGCTTCACGACCGTTCCGTTTGCTCTCTTCTCGCTCTTATTTGCGTATGTTAGCCACCATATATGCTTAGTCGCTGCTGCAACCTCACCACTTTACCCCTTCCTTTCCCATTAAGCTTTGCTAGTCTTGATACCCATGGTAATGGGATTGCTGGGTCCTCGTGGCTCACAGATTACTACAACAACAGTTGCAGGTACATGTTGTGCGATGATCATGACGCGAGAGTGATGCTTGCTTGCGTTGAGTTCTTCTTCTGCTTCTTCGATCAGGGGATATGTTCCAGGTCGGCAGCCTGGGCTAGCAGGGTGGATGTCGTTTGAGTTTCTGTTTGTGTTTTTCATCCGTAGTCGGATGGTGCTCTTATGTAAGATGATGTTGTATTCGTGTGGCATTGTATGCCTTTTGTATGTATCCCTATCTATTATGTAATGTTGATGTAATGATATCCACCTTGCAAAAGCGTTTCAATATGTGGTTCTATCCTTGGTGGGACCTTCGAGTCTCTTTAGGATAGTATCGCATATTAGGCGTGACAAGTTGGTATCAGAGCCTCGACCGACCTTAGGAGCCCCCTTGATTGATCGTGTAGTTTGGCCATTGTTGAGTCTAGAAGAAAACTATTTTCGGAGCCTAGTTATATCGGAGAGTAGGAATTCTTTTTACTCCTCAGCCCCTTTGTCGCTCTGGTAAGGAATCTTGACGTAGGTGTTTTGAATTACTCCTCTTCCCCTTCAAATTTTTCTTTAGGATCACATGGTTAGTTTTTCGTTCGTTGTTCCTCAGTTCTTTGCATCCGGTGCATTTCTCGTCAAGTTGACTCGAACCTCTTCATCTTTGAGTTCAATTCTCAGTTGTTTTTTCCCCACCCGCCCACCCTTTTTCTCCTTGGAGCCGGAGTCCATAATCGAGTATGCTTTCTACTCGTGCGAAGTCTTTGCTTTCTTTCCTCAATGATTTCAACCGGTGTTTTCTCTTCAAGTTATTCGTCGGTTCTACCTTCCAAGTCGCCTTTGTGTTCCCGCCCTCCCACCCTTTTTATTCCCGGAGTCTGAGTCTCTTTCGACCATCAATTTCATTCGTGTGGAGCCTCTTCAGTCTTTCCTCAGTTGTTTCAACCGGTGAATTCTCTTTTGTTCGTCATTCTTCATCTCTTTTTCTTTTCCGGTGGATTCAATTCATGTTTTTTTGGGTGATCATATTCTTTTTCCTTCGATCAAGTTTTCTCCTTGCTCGTGTGCCTCTCGCCAGTTTATCCTTCCGGAGTGTTCAAGACATCTCAGGAGATTCGCCTGTGTTCGAATTAATTTGAGGTTGCCACCTCATTCAAATATTTCAATTGTTCCGATGCATCATCTATCTGTTGAACATCCCTTTCGAATGGTGTTTTCTCTTTAGTGGGCCCTAACCCACAGGTCTTTTCCCAGGATCTTACCTGACTCTTCTAATTCCGCCGGAGTTATTCTTAATTCTTTTCAAGTGTGATGTAAGAATGGATTTCATCAGTCAGTTGCCTTTCCAAGATCGATTTCAAATCATTTCATTGTTGGCTCAACCTCTTTGTTTTTCATTCTTCCGGAGTATCTCAGTAATTTTGGTGGTGTTTCTCGTCGTCATTTGAAGACCGAAGAAGAGTTTGTCCTCTAAATTTTGTCCGTTCTCTCGAAGTTTTGTGGTTCTAGTTTCGTGCTATCGTCTCGAATTATTCCATTTGTCAGATATTCTTTTCATCCATCCGGAGTATTTTAGGAGTTGTGTTCCCATTTCTTTTCACCGGAGGCATCATTTCAGCTACCATTATCCAATTATCCCGGCGCTTCGTTCAAGTGTTCTTTAATCACCTCATGATCTCTTCGTTCTTTTGCATCTAAATACCCTCAAGCATATTTGTTCTTCTAATTCTTCCTGGTGATTCATTCTCTTTTGTCAGTCATTTCCGAATTCTAACGGTGGTTCTTTCATATTCTTTTTCCTTCATTATCATTTTAGTCCATTCTTTCTTTCGAATCCTACCGATGGTTCATGAAGACCTTCTCAAGTTTGCGATATGTCACTTCTCAATTCTTTTTCAAGAAGAATAAGTAGTATGCGAAATCCATTCCTTCGCATCAATTTAATTTGATGAAGGATAAGCATACAATAAATCTTATTATTATTTCATCCAAGTGAGTAATACCTTTTCTTCGGAGTTTGTTCTTGTTGAATAAATTCTAGTTCCAAGTGTTTTCATCTTTTCTTTTCCAGAGTTCAAATTTTCCTCGGACATTTCGTCGGAACCTCCATCTAAATCATCGCAAGCTTTAATCTTATTATTTCATCCTTTATTCTATCTCATCATCCTTTTGTCACCGGAGTTCTTCATGGTGGTTCTTCATGATTTATTTCATTCCTGAAGAGTTCATCAAGTATCATTCCATCTTCTTAAGTTCATGTTCTATTCTTTCCATGTTCAGCCGGAGTGCCGTCTAAATTCTTTTGTTCATTCATTTTCTATCTTGTTCTAACCGGAGTGCTTTCTTAGTCTATCTGATGCCGTGAGCTTTCGATTCTTGTCATTCTCGTCGCTCCTCTCTTCTTCTCGAGTGCTCTCGATTCCTTGATTCTTCTCTTGAGTTCTTGTTTCACCTCATCCCTTTTTCGCTTCCATCTCGGTCCTAAGATCTCGGGACGAGATCTCTTGTTAGTGGAGGAGTGTTGTAACGCCCCGGATCCGATGCGCCAGGTGTCTGTCAGTTATTCGTCGTTGTTGCCATGTCATGTGCGTGCATGTTGCATTTTATCATGTCATCATGTGCATCTCATTTTGCATACGTGTTCATCTCATGCATCCGAGCATTTTCCCCGTTGTCCGTTTCGCGATCCGGCACTCCTATGTCCTCAGGCGTCCCCCTTTTGTCTCCTGTTG
Organism: Triticum aestivum; assembly: GCF_018294505.1. Classification (NCBI taxonomy): domain Eukaryota; kingdom Viridiplantae; phylum Streptophyta; class Magnoliopsida; order Poales; family Poaceae; genus Triticum; species Triticum aestivum. The sequence continues at coordinate 425,294,048 of NC_057804.1, forward strand.
TGAGTGGGCGTTAAACTTTCTCGGAATGGACCGAGGTTTGCCAAGCGGCCTTGGTATAGCACCGGTAGACCGCCTGTCAAGTTTCATGCCATTTGGAGGTCGTTTGATACTCCAACGGTTAACCGGGTAACCGTAAAAGCCTCTTTGTGTTGCACCCCAACACCCCTCCAAAGTGGCCCAAAACCCAGCAAACTCCTCTCCATGCTCTCGGTCGTTCGATCACGATCGCGTGGCCGAAAACCGCACCTCATTTGGACTCTCCTAGCTCCCTCTACCTATTTATAGACCCTCTCCCCCAAAATTCTCGGTCTAACCCTAGACTTCTTCCCCTCGCGCAGCCGGACACATCTCCACCGCCGCCGGACATGTCCGCGCCGCCTCCCCCGCCGAATCCGGAGCCGCCAAGTGTCGCGCCGCCGTCCTCCGCCGCCGCGGCCCGCGGAGCCCAT